>NC_063278.1:14906359-15214558 GCF_910591885.1 Bombus terrestris
TATTTGAAAATTGTCCCAAGTATGGGAAATTGTTTTGCTTAAACGGCGTCAGAGTAAATAGCATTAGAATACTGAATGGTACGTGAAAATAACGATACTACAACGTGGTAAATATAATATTCTGCCTTTTTCCGATGTGAGGCATAGGAGACTGTTATAGATAGATGTTTCAATTCCAAATTTAGATCGGTCAGGGTTTAACGCGTGTATAAGATAATAGACAGGTTAGGAAAAATTGTGTCGGTTTCGAAGAACGAATGGACAAAAAGAGCTTATTGTCAGCACGCTATAGGCAGAAGGGAACGTGCTAAAGACCGACAACTGTTTGATTACTTCCGTAGAAATTAAGTTATTATTCAAAAAAGTTGTGCTACATTAATATTTAGATATTGAAAGACACTTGAAAAGGATATTACAACTTTGTATTAAAGATTTATTATGGGATGCTTGAGAACTTAGAAATATCAAATAAATACTTTAGATTTTAGGAAATACTTTGAAGATTATGGATTATGGATTGTTACGCTAGATCTTTCTTGTCTATGAAACCACTAGCGTAATAAAATATTATCCCTGTGCTAAGTTGTTATACACTAACGTTTAGATATTGAAAGACACTTAAAGGATAGTACAACTTTTTACCAAAATTCGTTATAAAATATTTGAGAATTTAGATACATTGGGTAACATACATAAGTTATTTCAACTTTTGGATATCAGAAGAAACTTAAAAAAGGACATTACAGTAGAATTTTATATAGACTTTTTGTGAAGGGGAGAGGGTAGTTCATATGTATTTAAGTTCGTATAATAGGAATTTAATACATTTGGGTAAGCGAATTTAACTGGAAAGGGTTCATTTAATCGGATAGTAACCAAAACTTGGTTGAAATAAATAGAGCTTATATAAACTGTAATTTGTTCGTAATTGTTATTCTATTACAATATTTTTTGTTAAAGGATCGTTCAAAGATTTAAAAATTGGAAAATGTTAAATACATAAAATTTTAAAGAATATTTTTAAAGAACATACCATTACGAAATACTACGCTTCTTTGTTACTACACTTACTACGCTTGTTTCTTATCAACAGATTTCTTGTTAAATTACTTCAATATTTATATGCTACTAAAAGACAATTAATAAATCTTAACTTTTTATTAAGGAATTATGAAAAGATATTTGAAAATTTGAAAATCTTAAATACTTTCACTTTTAAGAAATTTTAAGCAAACAACTTGAAGGTCATTGAATATGCATTACTAGACTAACTGTTTCTTGTGAAATTACTTCTACTAGTTACTTAATATTCACATATTATTAAAAGACAATTAATAAAACTTAAATTCTTATTAAGGAATCATGGAAAGAATTTGGAAATATTAAATACTTTCACTTTTGAGAAGTTTTAAGTAAAGAACTCGAAGACTATAGGATATAAATTACTGAATCCGCTGTTTCTTGTCTATCACTCTCATAACAGAATATTAGTAGCGTACTAACTTATTTCGATACTAAAATTATTTTCTAAAACGTATAAATACTTTTTATTAAATAAAATGTTAAAATATTTGACAGTACGAAATATTTAAAATTTAAAATTAATATTTTTGAAGATGGAATATTACGTCTGCTGTTTCAGGCTCGGTTGCAAATTCGGCTGAAAAGGTGGAGGGCCCGGGGACGCAAGAAGCTAAGGAGTCGGTGAACGGCTCGAGGGTCGAGACCGGACCGGACGTTGCCTCAAAATTGAGCAGTTTGTTCGCCGGACTTCCTAGTCTGGCGAGTCCTCAACGCCTCGCCAGTTCCCTCAGGCAGAAATTCGCCAATAACTCTGGTAAGTTTACAAATTTTCTCAGTGCACGGCGTTCCCCTCGCCGTCAAGCTGTACGCGACTATGGAGGCTCGTTACGATCGTTGACGAAGTTACGGTTCCCTGCTCGCCAACCAGTCATCGTAATTAATAAACGAGGGTGCGGACACGCATCGAACGAGGTTGAGAGGGACGTCGGTTTACGAATGATCGTTTGACGGAAATAATTAATCCGTTCTGGTCTGGCAGAGACGCGGTGTTTAGCGTCTCAATCGAGACACGACGACGCTTGACGATAATTCGGATTAAACACGCGTTTAATATCTGTAACGCGATTACGTTTGTCTTTAGATAACTGTGAAATAATCGAAAAGGTCTGACGTGTGCATTGTAATAATTTATTCTTTCTCGGTATTTCCATAAGAATCCTATCTTTAATTCAAGCTATTCCAACGAAACGGAACCTTCTGTTCTTGGCACTGAATGTTTTATCGATACGTAGAAGAGGCAGATATCGAAGGGGTATTAAATCGAGCTTTGTTTTCGCATCAGAACGTACACAACACGCGTTCAGCTGCTGTCTTTCCTTGCCTAGCAAGGTTCATTAAATAATTACCACGCAGCCCATTTATAGAGTAAAGCCATACCATCCACAACTCGACCTTCACCCTCGTTTCGCCGGCGAGACCCCGTGTTTTTATCTCTCGTAACACGATACGCAATACCAGACATAGGTAGCTAGGTTCAGATCGTGCTGCCTTATCGAGGGGGAGCCTCCACCCGGTGTCATGTTCACTTCTATACCCACCAGAAGCAACCGAGGAATCAACTAGACAACGCGTGGTTGGTAAACGGAGTGAAAACCTTCATCAAACGAAGACAAGCTCGTCCATGTTGTCGACGATCGTAAAAGGTCGGGTTGGGGTGGGATGAATCGGTAAGCGGCGATCAGGCCGGGTCAGGGCTCCCCTTCCTTTCGAATTTATCAAAAAGAAATTATCCATTGGCCCACGGTGCAAAGAAAATCCCGTAACGAATGTTCCGCCTGGTGAATTATATAACCCAGGGAAAACGGGAGATTGCTATTAAAATATCAAACGAAAGATAAAAAGAACGGGAAGAGAAAATAAAAACACATTGATCGTAGGAAGATTTCGGGAGCTAACCGTGCCAACTCGGTGATCTGTTGTAGGTTACCCCCGGCCCGGCCTGATGCGCGCCGCCCAAATCGCGACGATTTCTTCGTCACGATCACTCCCAAGGTCGCATCAAGTGATCGCGATTAGTTGCTCTCGCTAGACCCTGGAAGCCATTGCTGATCTATTAAAGGCGGATATCTAAAGCAACCACCATGACGACGATACCGATACTCAACATTGAGTTCAGCGAGCTCAAGGAGATCGTGTGGACCAAGTTGCAGGAACCGAAAGCTCAACGGAAGCTAGTTCTGATTATCGTGTCGATAGCTCTGTTACTCGATAACATGCTGTATATGGTGATAGTGCCGATCATACCTGATTATCTCAAGTACATCGGTGCGTTTGGGGACGTGGAGGAAGAGGTGAACGCAACGGGGCCGCCTTCTCATCACGGTCAAGATTCAGCCACAGGAGTGTTGTTTGCATCAAAAGCTATCGTTCAACTAATGGTGAATCCATTTTCTGGCGCTCTCATAGACAGAATCGGTTACGATATACCCATGATGATAGGACTTTGTATAATGTTCCTGTCGACGGCTGTTTTCGCTTGCGGCCGAAGCTACGGTGTCCTATTCTTCGCCAGAAGTCTGCAGGGAGTGGGTTCGGCGTTTGCGGATACCAGTGGCTTGGCTATGATAGCGGATCGTTACACGGAAGAGTCAGAACGCTCGAAAGCCCTTGGTATCGCGTTAGCCTTCATTAGTTTCGGGTGTCTGGTAGCTCCACCCTTTGGCGGGGCTCTCTATCAATTCGCGGGCAAAGAGGTGCCCTTTCTAATACTCGCTTTCATCAGTCTAGCAGACGGAATAATGCTTTTATTGGTAATGAAGCCGCTAAAAGAACAAGTGAAAGACAGCCAAAAGGAACATAAACAAATGATACCGATCTGGCGGCTGCTCATAGATCCTTACATCGCTGTATGCGCGGGCGCTCTGATGATGTCCAACGTCGCTTTGGCCTTTCTGGAACCCACTATTTCGTTATGGATGGAGGATAACATAACTCGTGACAACTGGAAAATGGGAATGATTTGGTTACCCGCGTTCTTCCCTCACGTGTTCGGCGTCGTGATAACCGTTAAGATGGCCAAACAGTATCCTCAACATCAATGGCTGATGGCTGCTTCTGGTCTCGCGTTGGAAGGCCTATGTTGCTTCATAATACCATTCTGTAGATCCTACTGGGTTCTTATGATTCCACTCTGCGGAATTTGTTTCGGTATAGCTCTCATCGACACTGCATTGTTGCCAACTCTGGGTTACTTGGTGGACGTGAGATACGTCTCCGTATATGGTAGCATCTACGCTATAGCTGACATCTCGTATAGCGTGGCATATGCGGTGGGACCTATCATAGCCGGTGGTGTCGTAGAGGCGATCGGTTTCACAGCTTTAAATATCGGCATAGCTCTCTCCAATCTAATGTACGCACCTGTACTCATGTACCTGAGACACATCTACGACTTCAAACCGTTCCAGGACGAGGCGGACGTTCTCATGCAAAATCCACCCGACAAGGAGTACCAGACGTACGTGTTGCAAGAGCAGAGGCCGCTCTCCGGCGAAGTAGGCAATCATCTGAATCAAACGCGTATGGAGACGAACGTAGATCAAGGTTACGATCAAAATTACCAAACTGGACAGACTTACGATCAGAGTGGATACGGGCAGAATATTAATACCTCCGGATACACTCAAGCTCCTACAGGTTACGAACAGCCACCTATGTACGAGCAACCAGCTAATTACGGCCAACAGCCTATGGGTTACGCCCAACAGAGACCTTACGGACAAGAGCCGCAGGCAGCAGGTCAAGTAGATGTGAATCCATTCAGGAGACCTCCTAACATCGATCAGAAGCCTTCCGGCGATAGCAATCCATTCAGACAAGGAATGTATTAATATGGTCGACGAGGCTGCGTAGTTTATCGGGTATTCGTGATCGTTCACCATCGAATCTACAGGCTACTTTCGCGTCACGTCACGAATATCGCGAAATAGTCTTCGAGATAGGCTTCCAATTGTCAAGAATGTTAGCTGTCGCACGCGTATCGACGATCTTCTGCGAATTATGGCGATCGCAACGTTCGTTCTCTTTCGGTGATTTCACCAAGTGCATCGACGTCTCGTCATCTTGTGGTTACGAATTATCGAAGGGGGCCGTGTCGACTTCCAGAACGATGATTACTTCGAGATGTTTCGGAGCTATATCTCTAGAAAGTACACTGCGGAGTTCTATGCTCGCATAATATTCGACGATGGTCTTGGGATCATTCGCAGTGGTAGTGTCGGGAAATTTAAATCGGTCTTACGGATCAGTATTTTTTATTCGAGAGGCGATCGTTTCTTCGACGAAACTAGATGCGAAGGAAACGATGATGAAATTACGAAAAAAGTAGTGTTTATAAATCGTGAAGGGTAATCGTGTGATTGGTACTTGACATATCAGTTGCCATTAACTCGATGACTGTTCCTCAGGTTTAGTATTTTACAATTCGTTTTACCATCTTTTCTCTGCCTTTTGATTTACACTTTCTTTTTTAAACTTTATTCTATGTAAAGTTTCAGTAGTTCAGTAAATTCATTTGGGTGCTTATTAAATGAATATTAGGAAATTAATAAAAATATTTGTAACAAGAATTAATTTGAAACTTAACGTAGTGTAATTTTCTATACGTGTAGTAATTAATAATATCAGTATGAAATTTAAATAATTTTAAATTTACTTATAATTAACACGAGACATATGAAACTTGCCGCGTATTTTAAGCATAATCTAATAGATATTTTTGAAATTATGAGTTATATTATTAATACATCGTAAACAACAGTCATCGTGTTGACAGCGAAAAATATAAATCGAATACCATAAAATCAGGTTTCCTAAACATATCCGATTCTATATGACAAGTAAAAGCAGCTAGAATGTAGTGAAACAAAGTCGTCACTTTCAATTGCAACGTGCAAAAGTCGAAACGTTTAGAATGACAAATTCCTACCGAAAGTGGCCAGCGAAAAATTAAGAGAGAACAGAGGAGAAAGGCATGATCCAAGAAGATGGAGAATCACATTCGTCCACATCTCGTGGGCCGAGTTGAAAAGAAGAACATAATCGCAACGGAGGCTTCCCCTCAACAAGGACCTTTGCTCGCGAATTGCCACGAACATCGGCAAATCCTCAGTTTTTATTCGTTTCGTTTGCATTTCATTGTTGAACCGAAGTATCATATCACTAATTAAGGCGTCAAACTAGTAATTATCGAAGCTTTCATGTAGGTAATTGTATAGATAATGTGTACGGTAAGAAAGAAGTAAGTTTTTTTTAGCCGTGATGTATAATGATATTGGCAAAGTACGTTACGACTGTTACAACGCGTAATAACATATCATTATTCTTTGATTTTATTTATTATCAGTAACAATTAAGTATTTCATTAGTGTTGTTTTAATTTTTATTAATTAAAATTCACGAATTAAAACGTTGAACGTAGAACAAACGAATACTAAGGAATATTGAGTTGGATGATATTAGTTGGATCGCGTCGAAGCATCGGAACGTTAAATTCGCTGATTAATCATTAATGGTAAAGATCCGAAATTTTATACAATTTGATATTTATAATTTACAATTTAACGAACATCAAAAAGACTCTAATTAGTTAGTTGAGTTAGCAGTTTTTTAGTACTTTGTCAACAGTATTGATAGGGCAATTATATCTCAAGAGTGAAGTAATATTGGATGCTACATATCTGTATTTTCATGAGCTTAGTTTTGTATGTAGAAACACTTCCGTTCGAATCTCGTTCGTTTGATTCGTCGTGGAAAATCGTGCAATATTTAGATAATACGTAGTCCTACATTCCCATGCATATTATGTATATATATATATATATATACACACGCGTATTTAACTACTATCGTATGCCAGCGGCTCGCACGTAAAGCTTTACGAGTCCTTCGAAATTCTTTTACCGAGACACTTAAATTCTTTTTTATTCTCATCCGCCATTAGGCCAAACGAAGGTTATTGGGCTGTTCGGAAAGTTCGTAGTATTTTTATTAGCTAACACGTATCAGATGATGAAGTACTGGTCTTTGGTTGGACATGAAACTTCACTTTTTGCGAAGTTTTCTATTTCATGAACCAGATACATAATTAAGATTAATATCTTAAGAAACAAATGACTTATTTTCATGAATTTATTTAACAGAAAGAGAATGTTAAAAGATAATATTTGAAATTATCGTTCTTTTTCCACATTTCGAATTATGGAGTCGATCAGTTTGGCTTCTGACAGGTTCATATACGAAGAGCAAGTGAGAAATTTTGGATCTTAGTTAAAATGTTCATTTCTACCTCTCTCATTCGCCAAATATGGTGTGATTCCATTTTTACAAAACTAATACAATAGTAATACAAAATACTACTACATACTAATACATACTAATACTAATACTGATAAAATACCAGTTGTGTAAAAATACATATCCTTCAAATGTTTCTTAATCTTCGCTACAAATCTTTCGAACAACCTAATACATTTTCGGATATCTATCTTTTAATAGGTAAAATCCATTTGCTTCCGTTTTCACACGTCGATCAATCTCAGACAGAAAATCTCGCATTTCCCATTTATTTGTTAAAAAAGAAAAGAAAAAGAAACAAACGCTCGGGGTTGCTATCTTAAGTTAGATCGGTTTCTAGGAAGCAGTGGCGAGGAGGCGGGTGTTTTAGAGGCTCGTTAAATTTTACGTTCGTGTCCATCGCATGTTCGTACCTACTCGTCAATACTCAGAGACGTCGCGAGAAAACGAACGTACATAGAAACGACGTGTCGTCGATGACAATGCGCGCAATTCGAAAATGATTCGACGATTTCCAGTCGAAATCAAGGTCACGACGACCGACAGCCCGAGGATTCGAAGCGCGTTCACGACAAAAATACTAACTAAATACTAAATACTAAATATTTAGCGATTTGTCATTGTATACTGTAATACTGTCGATATGAGATTTCGTAAAATTGCATGAAACAATTTGATCGTGACCACATTATGACTTTAGTATGTAACGTCGATGTCGTTTAACCGGTGCACTTCGTTTCTTCTGTCCTTCACTTCGACCTCGCAGCATTAACACTTCGTCGCTAATAGACACGACGTACTACGAGGGCAAAGGGAAGTACAGAAGAACGAAGTACACCGATCGAACGATATTGGCGCTACGTACTGAAGTCACAATATGGCCGCGATCTAGCTTCTCACATGGTTTCACGGAATCTCGTGTCAATGGTATGCATGTCAGTGGCGATGCCTCGTCGAGGAACCGTGGTCGAGTCGTCAATCCGCTTCTCGTTCGTCGCGTCCTTTCAATTAATCGTCGTGAGTGCTTTGAGTTTACAGTGCCTGAACTTTCAAGTTTTTACCTTCTCTCCCGTTGTTGTGAAATTCGTAACGCAGAACCATACCTAAATCTCCCGACTTCGATGATTACGTATACTCGAGTCAAAGCAGCATAGAAACTTTAGATACGTACATATATTTACATTTACGCCATAGGCGGTCGCAGTTTTCGTATTTTTTGTTCCGTAGTTGAGACGAAAGTTCTATCTCGTGATAATAAAATGATTATACATATATACACATACATATATAAATACATAGTATATATACATATATTCGGACACATTCCTAGCAGACCTACGTTTTACGAAATATAACGTGTTATGCATCAACCTAGGCATTCCCATGAGTAAAATAAGAAAATATAAACATTGTTATCTAGAAATACGGGTGAGTGAAATGATACTAATAAACCGGTACAAAGATATATTGGTTTTTCAGATGTATTGATTAAGGAACTAATAACTTCCTCGAGTAATAAATATTTTATTTATAACATGATTTATAACAATCAATTACGATCGATTATAATTGATTACACTACGAATATTTCTACGATGAAATATTTCAGTACTGATAGTAGTATTCATAACGTAATATTTTCATAATCTGCGCGTTAAAAGGGATCGACAGATATATAACCTGTCATATTTTGTAACACGTAGCTTTGTTAGGAACATGCCTATACTCGCATTGATAATTTCGTTTCTATGAGCTGGCCTCTATTATTAACGATATTAGCGTAACGGTCGATGAAATAACGTGTCGCTTGCCGATGGTTATCAATGAGCGATGAATGATCGATTCTCGAGAGAAATCGTTGTGTCGTGATTTACATAGATAGCATTCTCACTTAAGTTCGTTTGAGAAAAGTTCAAAGTCTTTGTTTGGTCCTTTAGAATTGGTTGACTATTGTAGACTTTGCTACGGTGATATGTACATATGTTGCAGTTGTTGCGACTTTCTGAAGGTCGCAACAATAGAGTTTGTTGTGGTGAAGTGTCGGAATATTGTCCCTTGAGTTAGATATAAAGAATAATGGTAGTGCATTATTATACTTGGTAATGTTTAGGAATATAGAGACGACATCTGTTCTTCTTTTATCAGATATATTGCGCAAGGACTTATAACAGAGAGGATCGTCGTCCATGTTTGTCTTTCTCAAGAATTTCTGTTCAATATATTTCAATATCCTCTTCAACAAAATATTCATTGCATTACATAGTTCTTATAAGTGTACCTGCAATTATATCGCAGAAGAAATACTTCTAGTTAAATCATGAAGTCGTAGAGATCGTGACAGAGGATTTTAAAAAAGCAGTTATTTTTCATTCGACGATAAGTCAAAACATAGATCATAATATATGTATTATCATATTTCATAATATCGATTCTACCGTGTTGTGAGTTCAACTTCTAACTATTAGAACGGTCTAGTATCTAAAAGGTGGTAAAATTTGACAAGGGTTGTTTTCGTTATTGTTTTGATAAGCTTCACAATTTATTACACAGTTTAATTCTTTATTATTGTTTTATTAAGTTTTGATATTGTAACATATAAATTACTTTGCATTTGTATATTTCATATTCCATATTAGCATATTCTGTGTTTAATCTGTTGCGTATTGCGGCTATACAACGAATTTTTCTCCTATTTTCGCTAAATTTGTACAGTAGTCTAGTGAGAATTCACGGGACAAAATTCTGCTACTTCGCACCGCTCGTTTTCTGCGTGCATTATAATTTAAATTATTATACCGAAGTTATATAATATTATATCGTATTGTGTACGTATTATGTATATATATATAACATATAATATTATATAGGAGATATCTAAAATATATTGTACAAGTAAAACATGTTCTATACATATAATCCTATATACATAGAAGATGATCGGTGATATCCCTTTTTTTCGTAAAACGGATTCGCGTTGTCGAAAGCAAACGATAACTGTCGTGCATGGCGTTGCGCGTACCTACATCGCAAAATTCTATCACAGTTATATATACGTATACGTAAATAATATAACATTTACGTATAGGCGCGTAACACACGTACTCGTAGCTTCTTTCCTTTCTTGTAAATACGTTACACGTGCGCGAATATATTAAAAAGAGAAAAGAAAAAAAGATGATATTATAGCAATCTCCCTCCCTTTTTCCATGCGAGGGAGTATATACTGCGTATATGTATATCTCGCCTATATGTATTATATCGTTTGTGTGTGTTGATGGCGCGAGGGCGAGTGATCTAAATGCAAAGAAGAACACGAAGGAAGAAATATCAAACAGAAATGAAAAGAAAATGTCGGGTGCGACTGTGTCTGTTAGGTGAACGGGCAAAGGTCATTGCGTAGAACAGCGCGGATAGGCATTTAGGTTGCTCGCGATATTTTTCTCAATTTCGCGTGTTCATTACCTACCTATTATCGCGCGGTATCGCATAAAACGGATAAAAAAAACTCGAACATTAGTAGAACTACGTACACGTCTTAACCGTAAATTAAGAAGGCCGTCGCGTTGCAAACGTTGGATTGATGCAAAATTAATGGGAGTTTCTATTTTTTAATAGTTTCATTTTTCTTTTTTTTTTTTTTTTTTTAGAGAGAGAAATTTAAAGAAAAAGTAATGTTTTATAATCGTTCTTCAATTTTGAAAAGATTTTGGTATATCTGGAATTTAATACACTTTGTATTAGTTTGGAAAGATTTGGTGTATCAAGCTGGCGAGGATTTCTGTTTTTTAATTTGAACACATTTGCACGCCTATACCTTGAAACAGTGTAACGAATCTGTTGATTAGTATCAAATCGATGTATATTTGCTCAAAGTTGAGGTTTTTTCAAATTTCAATCTCAACCACGTGGTGCAGCTTAACGTAATTATAGAAGGTACAATATTATCCAAAATATCTTGTACATGCGAAAACTTCTATTATCCTTGCGTCAATCTGTTCTAATCTGTCCTTGAGTAATACACTTTGAGACTGTTTAAACGAACACAAAGGAAGAAAAGAAAAGTAGTGTCAGGGTTCCGATACACCAGCACTTCTGGTGTGTATATACATACACCGAAGCTAAACGCACGTGCACACACTAACGAGTATATATACACGAATATATTTGGCGGTACACGGTACATGAGTCTAATAACATCGTACACAGAAGAAAAACAAAGATACACAGTTGGATTGATGACGTACACAGCGAAACACACATGTATGTATGTATGTATATTTAAAGGAATCAAGTGTCGAACTGCGTATGTACTTGAAACCTATGATATTGTAATGTTGTTGAACCGGTTATTAAAGATGTCATTGTTACCAAAGAATACCATGAGTTGTGTTCTTTAACATGTCAATGATCATTTATTAGTTTCGTAGCAAGTCCAGTGTTTTATCGTTCCGAATGACTTGTTGCGTTGAAACGTTTGGCATGTACCGTCGAGAATGTTACGGTTCATTCGCAAAGTGAAGTTGTTGATTGATTGAATAAAAAAAAATTAATAGAACATTTGTGTTTATTTTGAAATATGTTCATAATTTGAAATATATTTAAGGTGCAGAAAATTATGTTTCAATTTTTTGGAGAGAACATGTTGTCAACCAATTCTATATCAACACTATCTTTGCATTCTTTTCTCTTTTAATTAAAAACATGTTTTGTTACCCTTTATGAATATTTAAGAACATCGATATTAGTCATGCAAACTGAATATTAATCGAGTTAAACTAACATAATAATTAAACTAGTACATATTTGTTCCTTACGAAATATTATGGATTTATCACCTATTTTCAAAAGTTACTTACACTTCCACTTTCGAATCTACAAGATTCTCTCCCTTATCAATTGTCTTATATTACAATGTTCTTTTTTAATTGCTATCCAACATAAAAGACGGAAAATCAATAAAAGTGGATTTATCGTATTATTTTCATGTGATCCTTACGTGTTACACAAAACGCTTAAAAGTTTCATTAGTTTCATTATTGCAATTAGAAATGAATATCTTGTCATCTTTATGTACATTTTCGAACTTATTTCAGACATTATAAATATAATTATGATGATCGTGTCTTGTTTCAATATTAACAAAATTTCAAAACATTTTGTAAAACACACATAAGATATTCGTAAAATGTTCTATTCTGTTCTAAAAAATTCTATAAACGTCCAAACATTTCTGTACATCGTAGAAAATGTGAAATTTTATGACTGTCTGCTATCCTACACCGACTGCAGTGGTATTCATTAAACAGTATTGATTGTTTCCATTTGGTTTGCTGGTAATAATTTAGGCTTGGTATTTGGGCACAGGACTGACAATCCCTAGATATATGAATAAATTACATAACGCTCGTTTAATACTCATTATGGGACATTCGTACAGAGTGAAACAATTATAATCAATTTATAACTTAATTCGACATCGATTGGATCACAATTTTTATTCAAATTATCATATACTCGCTATTTGTAATCTTCAAATATCAATTAAAAATTTTCCCAATGTAAATATAATGCTTCTTTGTCCGAACACTATAAAAGTGTATAAAGTATATTTTTACAGCTTTGCACAAATGGTTTTATAAAAAGAAAAAGTTAGAAATCATCGCTGAATTCATATAGTAATTTTTTCCTTTCCTCGTTTTCTGTCAGCGAAAGTAATACAAGAAAAAATTTGTACACTAATATCACTATAGGTCTTTGTAGGAACACTTTCATCTTTTCCCAATTTCGGACAACACTAAAATTAAAAACCGAAGTTTCTAACAAACTTACTGCATTTTGCGCAATTGGGTATAAATTTATTTCCAAGCAAGCAGCTTCCTTCGATCATTTTCACAGCAACAAAATTAAGACACCGTCCTAGGGTGCATTAAACGACATTAAGCTTTCTCGAAGCGACTCTTGCAGGTTCTCCGTCGAATGGTCGGCAGAACGTTCAGCCGTGAAATATTTAAACGACTCGCAGGGATATCGAGCGAGGCTTCGGCCGCTTAAGTCGGCGAAAGTAACGGCACGCGCCACGCGGAGTTCGGGCCTAATGAAAAAGCAAGTATAAAGCGTGCAGGCGGAAGAGGGAGGCGAGAACGCATTGATGGGATGTCTGCGGGGCCCAATGTCAACCTAACCCCATCAAAGTGTAATAATATTTATATTAGGGCGCGGCTGAGAGGGTAGGCACATCGATTGGGGTGCGTGCTTGGGGAACAAGCCATTCGAGGGGTGGTGGACTAGCCTGGATACGCTGGAAACTCCCCTGATACCTAACGAGTGCTCCGCTCGTTCGCCATTCGAGATATCGATCTAGCTGGTAATTAGACTTAAATAATATCGATAGCCGTTGAACAAGCGCGATATCGATCGCGACCTTTGCCACCACCTGCGAACCTGTCGCGCGCTGTTTAATTCAGGGCGTTGTTTGAGCTATGATCGCATGTTGTCCTACATTAAAGTTATTCCCCCCTCGCGTACGTTTCTAAGACAAGGGTATCGATCTGTTTCTATTTTTAACACCGCTTGGCGACCAAGATTTTTCACAAATTTCGCGCAGCTGACAGTTTTTGACTGGTTGCTCGTTGTATTTGTTGGGCGATTGATTGGCCGTGACGCGTAGTTGCGTTTGTAGGGAGCTTTCACGTAGTTGATAATTAGACGATCGAAAGGAAATTGTCATGTATGCCTGTTTGGAAACTATGCTTACTGACAGGACGTCTATAGTCTGTGGTTGAGGAGCGCTGATATTTAGTTACAATTGTATTCACTGTGTTACTACTATAATTCTTGGTAAAAATATTTGTTTCGTACGTTTGAGATATTCTTAATTTTAATCGGATTTTATAGACATTGTAAGGTGCTACTACAATTGGGACAATTGCTAACAATTGGAAAAATATCTATTTAGAACGTTTGAGAGGTTCTAAATCTTAATCAGAATTCTTAAATATTCTACAACATATATGTAGTAGTAAGCTTTTAAAAAAGAAGAACCATATTTTCTTTGGAAAATGGTAAATATTTAATATTCTTCGTTTCCATTATACAAGCTTGTATAAGGTGCATTGCAAATATGAAAACACTCTTGCAATGTGCTGTTACGTGTGTATTAGCTAAGAATACAACCCATATGAAAATACGTGTAAATGTATATCTATTTATTTTCTGACTCTAGATGTTAATTTATTCATAAGGAAATTAGAAGCCTGAAATTAACTACTCAAAATTTGACTACTGAGCTCAACGAATGATATAAACGAATAGTATGAATTTATCAATTAGGAAAAGTATATTAAGTTTCCCCTTAAAAATTCCGCGAACTTATTCCTAAGGAGAACATCATTGAATTAAAATTTCTAATAGAGATTTAGTAACATTGATTATTTTATACAAATGGTTCTTTATATGCCAGTAGGTTAAAACGTGGGAGTATAAGATGTTTGATCATGTATTAAATTTATAATAGAGACTATTTACTTATTTATTCATTTAGAAACTGTTATTAACATAATTTTGGTTGTTTATTATTGAATATCGTATACATCGAATACCATTTATCTATTCATTCTTCAGATCTTGTGTCCTCAAAATTTATATGTAATTAGCGTAAAAGACAAAATAATAACTGTGCAGCAACAATACAGCCAGTGTACAGAACTAATAAGCAGTCAAGTATAAATTATAATAATGTACTTCTAACAAAGAATACTATATACATACATACATACATACATACATACATACATACATACATATATGTGAGGAGAAATCTCATGTTTTCTACTTGTTTCACAGAGAATACAATCTTATATGTTGTGAAACAAAATAAATTGAAAGTTTGCTTATTGTTCGGATATGAATGGAATATTTTGCTGAAGGTTCGGAGTGTATAAAGTTCGTATCGATTATTCTTTTCCTCGACGAGGAAGGAGGTGAACGAGGGTATTGAAAGCGTGGCGAGGACGATTGTGGAGATTTCAACGAACTTGCCGATGACTTCAATGAATTCGTTACGGCCATACAACACCGTTTGGATCACCGTTTTGTATTAAAGCCGAGTGATGACACGTAAATATATTCAAAATTGTGTAATTTGTCATTACAGATTATTTTAAATATTTTGTTTCGGTATTATTGTTTTTCTAATAAAAAATAATAGACCAATTAAATCATGGAAAATGATTAATAATTACTTAAAATTATTAAATATATAATAGTCCATTATTTGATCAACGAATTTAGCTTCAACGCATAATACGTTCTTTTAACAAGAAAATTAAAATTGTTTTAGGTACACTCTTATAACTTATTACGTCGAAATATAACTAAATCAGTAATAAAAAAATTCAGAGGATTTTATGACAGGATACTTACAAAAGAATAGGACTTAAGCGGTTAATTCTAAATATTTTATTCAAGAAAAATCAAGATATTCCCTCCATAATTATAGCTTTTTTAAGATTATTAGCGACACTTCAGGAGAATATACCATCTGCAAAACGTTATACTAATTTGCCGAATAACTTGGTTTTCTTGATAAAAATTGAAGAGTGTTTATGAAAAACACTATAAATGACAAGATTTGAAAATTCTTATTTTTATTGGGAAATGTCCTAAATACCAATAAGAATATTGTAATGCAGAATTAAAGTGCAATTTTCCTTTCTAAACAGTTAATAATACAAGAATATTCGTGTTACGACGTCGTCTCTAGAAAAAAGATAATTGAAGATTTCTTGTAGAAAACGCTGTAAGTGGAAAAATTAAAAAATGTTTTTTTATCGTATAATATCTTACATACCAACTGGAATACTGTAGTATACAATTTAAGAGAAATTTCCATTCGTAAACAATTCCCAATAGCGTTAAAAAGTGATGCCACCGGTACGTTTAACATTATCTCTGTATAGAACAATGTAAGTAAGGCAATAGACATACTCGAATACGTGGATACTAAATGTGACTAATTTTATAATAATTCTTACTGGGAACATTATAAAATATACTTTTGTAATAAAAATAAAAAGAACATTTTAAAAAAATATAATTTTTGTTTTTATACATGTTGTCTAGGAACAAACAGAATTAATAGTTACAATGCTAGCAAATTTAAATGAATGGCACATTTAGTTTTCTCTAGAACGAAGAAATAGTACATACAAGTTTTTCTTCCAAAACTATTCTTTTCCTGATTAATTTTGATTACATTAGTACAAGAAATAGAGAATTTTGTGATGCATTTGGATTATTGTACATTTCAGATTTTATAACGATCAAAACAAATCAAACCTTGAAAGTAATTTTAAGTCAGAGTAGCTGCCTCTCTATACTAAAAAATTTGATATCTGGTACTTACAGTGCCGTCTACAAGAAGTCTTCAATTAACAAATTGTGAATTTCGTCGTCTTACAAATTGTATTGGTTTCACAGAATCTATAATATATCGCGGTAATTCAGGTTAATATTGTCGCCAATTTCACGCAGGACTTAAATCATTATCACGTCTCTGATTATCAAAACAGGCTCGCTAATCGCGTTAATGATCTCTGAAAACGATGACGATGCTAAACTAACAGTGTTGCAGGCAACACGAAGAGCGTTGGTAATCCCTAAATCCGATTATTCGCCTCATCGGTCCTCGACAACACCAACCTGCCACCCTCTGTGTTCAATCAATGTTTCTTTTGCCACCGTACATTTTCCCCCTTTACCGCTCGTCTTTTCCTCTCCAGCCTTTTTTCCGCGATATTATTGCCTGACAAATGCTTCCGGAACACCTGACGATTTTTGTATTAGAAAAACATCAGAGTAATAGGTTCTTCAACATTAGTTCATTGCGAAATATATCTTTGATAAGGTAGTAGTAGTAGCAGTAGTAGTAGTTTACTTTTCTCGTCTTCCGGCTTTGAAAAAGGGGGTTTGTGTTTACAATCTTTCTTAGAAAAATTAATTAAACGAAAAAGGGATAGAAAAAAAGAAAAAAGAAAAACAACGTTAATATTACAAAACAGAAAGTAAATATATTAACTTGCTTTCAAGCACGTAACTTAAATATCCTTGCTTACTTAAGCATCTCTCCCTCAATCTGACACATTTTTTCAGTAAAAGTTTATATCATTCTACCATTTATGGAACGATTTTGATGAAACTTTATCTTTATGAAATTTGATCTTTACGTACGAATAAAATTCGATATCTCTGAAGATTAGTGTGAATGCATATGAATGTATGAAGGACGATTATATGTGTTGGTGTATATAGTGACGGACGAGTTGATACTTAGTGTAGTCAATATATTTAAAACTGTTCGCAGTACAGAGTTAATCATCGTTCGCTCGATAAAAGATTGCTCGATACTAACTTGCTATAAGAACGCTCAATAAAGATTGACTCATAATGTATCCAAGAAAGGCTAATTGGTAAGACAGCTCGATACTGACTCCTCTAAAGATCAACTGTCTTAACAATTGTGTCCGTTTATTTATACTGGTCGGGGAAGTAAAATTTAAATTCAACTTCAGTTGACGGTTGCAAGTAGCGGCAACATTGTTTTGCCCGGAATTTGTCGCTACATTTGGTACATCATGACGGTGTCAATGTCCCAAGGCAAAACAACAACATGAGTCGTTCTCGATTCGCATCGTCCTCTGACTCATGCGCCGCTATAAATGACAAAGAGTAAACTTAATTACTTATCTTTTCGTTTCATTGATATTTTACTATCGTGTCAATTTCACGATCGAGAGACACATTAAGTTGCGAAAATGAGAGTTAAATACAAGGAATATCTCCTAGTTTCTACGTATAAACATTTCTAAAAATTGCTTCAAATCTTGTCGATATAATCGTGATAGCAAAGTGATTAGAATTCATTTTGATACCAACGAAACTGCAAAACGTTGTGAAATATATTCATAAGAATATATTCATAAAAGATTTCTATAAGTATTCAAATACTAGCATGAACTACATACTGTGTAAGATACAACTGCAGAAAGGAGAAACGGATGAGGATTAAAGGATCTATAAGACAAAATAAAAGGAAGATTTTTTTTATTGCTAATTTAGGAAATTTAGTTCCTTGATTTGTTTCTCCTTTGTCTTTCTTCCTTTGATTATCTCTCTCATCCATTCTTTTTCTCTTTCCTCTTGCTATTTCGTATCTTGTTATATCCTTCATTTTGATCATTCCATCGTATTCTCCCAGTGTTCCATATTTTCTTCTGTATTTCTCTATTATTTCTTCGCTCTTTTTTCATTTCCGCATCTAAATCATTGCTTGATCTCTTCCTCTATCTTTCGCCTTCAAATACTCTGCTTTGTTTTCTTTTATGATTTCCCTGTCCTTGCTGTATCTTCCTTCCACAATTCGTTCTTATAGCCTCCGTGCATTTCGCTCTATCTGTGGCAAATCGACCGTGAGCATTCTTTCCGTTATTCCTTCTGTAGTTAGATCTCGTCTGTCTATCCCCTTCCGTTCATAGTGTAGCAGCGGTTAATGTTAATGTTCGGTTGTTCGAGTTCGCGTGGCGAACATTATCCGAGCAGGTGTATTTCACGAATTGCTCGAGGCTCGGGCTTATCTTTCTTCGGCTCGTTTGCCTCATGCTGCGCCGGGAGCAAAAGTGAGACATACCGACAGTAATAAAGACGCACCGAGAGCGAAATGAGTAAATGAGATATGTTAAGAGTTATTTTTCTAACTGAAAAAATAACAAAATCTTTAAAGACATCATTCTGCGTAGAAAAGGATTTTTTACATTTTCAAGAAATTGAATAAAAGATACTAAAGTATTATGATATTCGTTTTTACAATATTTCTTTTTCTTAATCGTGTTTAATTCGTATAATTTAATATTATCCGAATACAGTCATGTTCGATATCATTTTTATTGAAAAAAACTCAACAATCTGGTTAAAATAATGTCGGAATTATAATTTGAAAAAATATAAAAATTATGTTCTTCTTCTTTCGATGATTCTTTTATATTTTCTTTTCTATATTTTCAAGAAATTGGATGGAAAGTGCTAAAATATTACAACATTTGTTTCATACTTGTTTTCTCAATCGTGTTTAACCAGCATAATTCAAAATCATTCAAATATAGTCATGTTTCGTATCAGTTTCCTTAAAAAAATCTTAGCAGTCTGATTAAAGTAATCCCATAATCATAATTTTAAAAAGTATAAAAACTTTGTCCTTCTTCTTTCGGTGACTCAGATGATGAATCTCTTGATGACTAAAAAATGGTAACCTGCGGCCATCGATCGCGATTTAGAGATAACACGAACGCTCGTTTCAAGCGTGCCAATTCCAAGAAATGGTGGAAAAGATTCCGCGAACAGATATGTTCAAAGGGTCTGTGTCAAGAATTGTGGTAATTTAGCTTGGTCTGACTGAACTCGGACTGACTTACTTTCAGTAGATCTCTAGCTCAAAACCGAGCGAAAAGAGCGAACATTAATCCAGCACTGCTCCGTACCTCGTCCTAGTTATCTGCCATTTTGACATTTCCTTCTGTGGTCTCGAATCGACCTCTTTCCAACATTTCTTGATTATATTATTATCAATAATTCCGTTGCTTCCATCCGTTCTTCATATCTTACTCCTCTTCTGACAGCTTTAATCCTCGTTTTATCCACTTTCGTCTCTTCCAATAGTATTTGCGTGGAAGTATTGAAATAGAAACCTAGAGTCTATTTTATGTACCTGGTTTGCAGACTCGCCAAGTATTTCGATTCTTGAGCATTATGATCTTTACCAGACTTTGCAAGAACTTATTTTTGATAAGGTATTTTTATAAAATAATCTTGTGCCCTACATGTGAAAGAATTTCCTGTATAAGAAATATTTATACTTAATTTTAGTTTAACTTGGACAAAATTATATTTATTTTGGTATATATTTTTTTAAGAGTAGCATTATTAGTACGTACTTACTAAACGTACTTGCATCTAAATATTTTCTCCAGATTCGAAATATTTAATAAGAAGAAAAAATGTACGTATTATATATTCATCTACTCATTTTTTATAAAAGATCCTAAAAACGTTCAAAGAATATATTATCATAAATTATAAATAGTCTTCGTACAAAACTGCAACGCAGGTATTTTCATATTTCGAAAGAAATACCTAATATAGAGAAAAACAGCACGTATTATGTATTCATTTACACATATTTTGCAAAAGACCCTAAAAATGATCAAAAAGTACGTTAGTATAAATTATAAATCCAAAATTGAACCAAAATTGCAAAGCAGGCATTTTCACTCATTTGATAGTTGAAGCGTAGAAAATCTTATAACGAATTATTTATTATAATTATAATATAATATTATAAATATAATAAATAATTTATTATAAGATTTTATAAGATTATAATATTATATAATAAATAATTGTAAATATTACAATGAAAGATTTTATTATAATGTTAAGAAACAGATTTTCGGGAGGAAATGAAAACTTAATTTAATCCAATCCATTAATGTAATCCAAATTCATGAAAAAAAAGTGTAGCTTAATTGTAAAGAAAACTAAATGTCCCATTCATTTATACAGATGGCATAGACAAAAGTCAAGAACCAAATAAAACTAATGCTTATCATCATTACGAACTATTTAGAAAATGAAATTTCACTTAAATTCTACGCTACAGTTTTCTCACTAGTACGTAAAACATTCAGCAACAAAAAATTGAAATTTTCTAATTTTTGCGCTTACAGCGTTTTCTGCAAGTACTCCTCGGCCATCGTGTTAAAGTTTCAAACTAAAATTTACCTCGTGAAATCTCCAACATTCGTTTACTTTTTATTTGAAAGAGCTTCACGTTTCTAACCGCTACGACGAGTTCACAAGTGAAGCACGTTAACGCTTTTTCTGTTTCATCGAAAGTTTAATTGCCAATCACGTTCACGAAACTCATCGAAGTTGATTCTAATTAACCTTAACGAGGTAACGTCATCTGAAAGTGATCAAAGGCCTTGGTAGTTGTGGCTGATCAACAAGTTAAAACGCACGACTCAATCTAGACAAATCGACACTCCGTGCGCGAACGTCCGTACGAGACGCTTACATCTTTATGCCTTTCTTCGCACCCTCGAGGAATGCGTAGCTGTCGTTTCGAATCTCGTCGAGAAGTCTCGAAGGGCCTACTGTCAATTAATCGTGCCAAGCCAATCTCGAAGGGTCGCGACTTTCCCCGAGATACGAAGGGCGAGGAGGACCGGGCGCGAGAACCTAATTCGGTTGGATGTAGACTACCTACTCATGTCCGGGTTCCTTTCTGATGTCCGGCATCCCGTGAATCCGATTTGTCGGCTCGTTTGTCTTCCAGATACATTTCCCAGATATACCGCCTCTCGATGGTCTAACACCAACCGACCGCGAAGATTGATGATACGAGATGAGTTTTTCCCTTATCGAATACAATTTTCTATAATGTATTTTATATCGTTTTTAATATACTGGTAGATGTAGCGTTTGAAAGTGATAATCGAAGGAGGAAGAACACGATAAAACACATCTCTCACTTTGTACAGGGAAGCAATTTTGAAATTGAATATATACGTTGTGAAGAACTTGTTACTAAGATTATCTTTTTATTTTTGGCTTTGGAGCTAAACAAAATATGATATAATGTAATTTAATGTGTTTAAGTAAGAAATTAATGGTCGTATAAATAATTCATCCATTGATGAATGTAGTCGATATGATATATGTATAAATGTAGTCAATCGCAATTATTAGATTGCGGAAAATTTAAAAGTGTAGAAATATACGAAATGCAACAAATGTTTGCAAGATTATAAACAGTTTTTTAAAGATATATGTTTGTTGTAATGACGAAGATAAAATTCTATTTAGATCCCATTGTTTTTAATTGCGTTCGTAAAAATATAAATTTGCATAAATATCCGTGATATAGTTATTATAAATATTGATTGCTAGTAGTCACTTGTTGATTAAAAATATTGGTCGTGAATCATCGATCGTTGTACGAATCTGTATTACGTATATATATTTTGGAATTGTTTTTAACAATTGGAGCTAACTAATATCTGATCTCACTCAAATATTAATTTTACGACAAAGGAAATATTAATAGTTAATCGCTAATCCATTTAACGTACATGCAACTGAATACTAAATTCAGTCGTTAATTCAACTGCCGATTAAATACCTAATCCAATCGTTCATTATGCAGTTATAATATTATGCAATAAGATCGAATGAAAATTGAATTAGTGATGGAGATTACTAACCAAATATTTTAGTTGTGATAATTAATATATAATTGCATTAAATAGCACCTGACATAATTCTCTGTAGAAACGTCCAGCAATATATATGTATATATATATGATGATATAAGTATGATTAACTCATTGATTTTCACCTTGTTTCCTAAAATTGTTGTAAAATGTTATAGATTATAATTGACTTTCAGTGGTCTCTATCTTAATAGTTTATTATTTTTACTGATCTTTGTTTTTTGTAACAATATATTTTAAAAATTCAAAATACTTAAATTTATATGCTCATTTATCGACGAAAAATTTTCCATTTTTAATTTCTAATTTAAAGATTAGTATCGATGGCATAAAAATCGTACCCATTTTGTTTTGAAATCCCCAAAATGATAATTATGACATTTAAAGAGTTAACTCGCTAAGTTTACTGTAAATTTATTTTATTTACTTCCTATACCTTTTTACTTTGATCGAATTTTTATAATTGAAGGATTCAAGTATAAGTGACAACACTGCAAGTGCAATAATTAAGAAATCTTTCTTTTATTTTATTGTTTAACGTTCTACAGGCCAATGAGAATACCGTACTATAGAATTTCAGAGCAATTTCCATTTGTCAATAATTATTCATAGTCCAACATTCCGTATAAATAAGTACCATTAGGCAATAGATATGCTCGACATTAAATATCACCAATTTCATAACAATTCTTATACAGACCATTATAAGATATACCTTCGTGATAAAGATAAAAAGAACATGTTGGAAAAATATATTTTCTATTTTTATACAAGTTTTTACACATGAACAAACAGGATTCGGTACTTGCCAATTCAAAGTACTTGCACAATCACTTTTTCCTGTAACTAAGAAGTGGGGCATACAGGTTTTTCTACAAATATAATTCTTCTTCTGATGGATTTTTTATTATATTAATGCAAAAAAAAAAGATAGAAAATTTTCAATTTGCATTATTGTACACTTAAGATCTTATAATAGTTACAATTTCAAAAATAATTTGAAGTCAGAGGAGCTTCTTTTCGCAGCTAAAAAATTTGATGTTTGTCACTTACATAGTGCCGTCTACAGGATGTCTTCTATTATCCATTCCATTCACAGATTAACTTGCCATTCAAGAATATTTGTTCGATATTTTATTGTGGATACACCGACAATTCGATTCTTCAAAAGGATGTCGGAGTGAAGTAGGGGATGGTTTCCGATAATGACGGTCGCCTATCAC
Source organism: Bombus terrestris (assembly GCF_910591885.1). Taxonomy (NCBI): domain Eukaryota; kingdom Metazoa; phylum Arthropoda; class Insecta; order Hymenoptera; family Apidae; genus Bombus; species Bombus terrestris. The sequence goes on from NC_063278.1 coordinate 14,930,283, forward strand.
GCGATTTATCAAACCTGAGCTTATCGATGTGTCGTATACTCGAAAAGGAAAGAGGGTTGGAATAGTGGTAGATAGAAAAAGGTCCGCCAACATGACAAATTGTCGGTTTGTCGTGCATGACTTGTCGTTCCTATGTTTCCTTACGTGAATCGCTTTTCACGCATTCACCCAAGCAGATGAAAAATTCTTCCTCTTTCAATGCAAATTTACTTCTACCCTGATGAAAATGGCGTTGCCAGCTTTATTAATTAATTGCTTTCTCTTACTTGGCTCGCTTTAGTTATTGGAACCTCAAATAAATGAAGATTACAATGGTGGTGGTCCAAAGTATAGCAAACTCGTGGTTTTCTATATTTTGCACTCGAGAGGCGATTCTTAGTCGCCACGGCGTTCCGTGTGACAACTCAACAGGAGAATGAGAGGCAATAGTCCCTATTTATGCTAGATTTCCATGCTCTCCAATTGATGAGAGCGCAGTATTGGTTCGTAAATAGGTTCCTTAGCTCTTTATATTGTTTGTTATGAAGTGTGAAGTGTTATACTGTAAGATCTTTTTTATTTGGTAAACTTTTTACAATCAATTCTCATTGAGAATTATAAGTAAATTATTTTGGCGTGGAACTGTAACTTGGATTATAAGTGTTTATAGTATGTTTGATTCTAATTGAATCTAATGCTTAAATCTAAACGGTAACGTCTTTTTAGTCTGCGGATCTGATCCGTCGTGTCAAGTAATTGGGTTGCTAATGGATTTTGGCGGTTGTTAACTCTTATATCTATTACTGAATTTGAATATTTCTTCTTTAACTGTGGGTATCTTAAGGTCGCGATGTATTGTTTCGTTGATAACATACCAAGATTAAGGATTTTAGAATTATACTGTAAGATGGAGATGAAATATTTATGCTCAAATTCTTCGGAAACTATGGTTTTGGCAACGTCTCCGACGTTAGTTTAGATTCGACGATCGTGGCAGAAGTATTATAGTTTCGTAAATTTAGTAGCTCTAAAAAATGGATTTGGAAATTTGTTTAATTAATTCATATATTCTGTAAAAAAGCAAAAGAACGAAAGACCATTTAACCACCTGCGATTTATAAAAACTTTAATAGACCAGTTGAGAGGAGGTATTCGACAACTGCGAGATCGAGCTTCCACGTCGACTGTTAATTGTGATGAAATTCGATTAAATGGAAGGCCCCATGTAATTTTAACAGGAAGAAAAAGGAATTGTAAGGTGTGTTTTTACCGAAACAAAGCAGGAGAAGGACACGAAACAACTTATAATTGTGATACTTGTCCCGACAAGCCAAGGATGCATCTTGGCAGATGTTTTATAAATTATCATGAACAAAAATACAGAAAAAATATAAAAAAATGTTATGTTCAAAGATGTAAATATATATAGATTATTAAAATATAATGTTTTTTTAAGCTAATTTTTGTATAAAATCATTTTATATTACCTACTCGTCACATACGCGCAAAATCACCTCAAGTTGCTGCTACGCCCGACCAAGAAGGCCATTGAGTGCAAAGGGCTAGATATGTATTGCTCTAATATCATGGTAAATAAGCTTCGAAAGAATGCCGTGTCTTGCGAAACCGTGCTATACGAAATTCACGAAAGAATTAGTGCAAAGGAGGTGATTAGCTTTCAGCAGTCAAATAGATATACTATTTCTTCATAACTAACAAGAAGGTGGAAAGGAATGAGAAATCTCGCGTGAGTGTCTGTATGTGTATTCAACTACTTAAAATTGATGGTAAAACAAACTCAATGATTTGAATGTATGGCTTTTTGTTTTCAAGAAATTAATTGAGAAATTATATTCTTGGCACAACAATTTCTTATTTTTTAAATGTCTTTATCACAGCTTCCACCCGCGAAATTGTAAAGATATGCGGAGATACTATAGTACATAAAAATAGTCGAAAATTTATCAAAATAAATTGTAAAAATATAAGATTGAAAAGAAACGTAACATTAACATTAGAAGAATTTATAAAGTAAGATCACGAAAGGGCCATGCATTTAAATCATTTCGGGGCTGCCTTACACAGCCAACTCATTCGAGGTTTCGCAGTTCTTGGCATCTTCTTGTAGGAAAAATATACGGAGATGTTTATTAAAACATTCAGCAATTAACTGAAAGTATTACATGTTAATATTATTCATATTAGTTATAAAAATGTCACCGACTTTTTATTTGAAAAGTTTGGAGTTGCTGCTTCTTTATAGCGAAAAAATCTTCCAGTGCAAAAGGATGATACTCCACGAACTAGAAATGAATTAAACATTTCTATATGCATAAATTCCATACGCCAACTGAGACGGTACATCACGCATGCTCGGCTAAGAAGAAACATCGAACGACGGTGCTTGCATTAAAAAATTCTCATTGCGTTCCTTTTTGTACGTGTTCCTTCAATTTCTCTAATTCTCAAACTGTGATGTAGATCATATTTCAAGTACTTTCCTGAGCTAGTATATGTACATACAATAGTGTCTCTTTAAATGCTCGCCTTCTCATTCCCCGTAATTGACCGATCGTCATCCCTAGTACTATGAGAGTTCCCCATGAGAAGCTCTAGTGTTCCCTTTGACACACCGTAAAGTTGGACGGATAGTAGTGCAACTTGATCCAAATTCAATCGTCCGTGAAAAAATGCTAATTATCCGCGAGACAATGACGAAGCTTCTTTATTTCTGGTTTCTTTAAAATTAGATTAAAAAATAAAATAAAATTAGACTAATAAAATAAAAACCTATATTAATAAAGATAATTCTTTTTGAGATAAAGTCATCTTTTCGGATGTGTCGAAGTTTAACATTTTCGACTCAGATGGTCAAAATTATGTGTGGAGAAAATCAAATACGTAATTGGGAATTCGACATTTACATCAAACAGTGAAACATGAAGGTAGATCGAATGCACAATCGAGTATTCTACAAGACAATTCATCGCCGAGAAATCCCGATTGTTCATCAATTATAGAAAGAATACTGTGTTAAGAAAAGTATGTTAGTACTACTACATTGCATAAATATTCATATCTATACGACTGAGTACACAAGGCAGCCGACACGACAGTCGTTTCGCTCACCGTTCGAGGCTCTATTTATAAATTATAGCAACCATCGATGTGTTTATCTCCACATCAGCTTTTATTGCAAACAAACACCGCACGCACTTAGGTGACTGAAGTTACATTGAACAGGCAGCTGATACGATAGCCACTTCGCTCGACGCACGGCGGTCACTTTACATTAGCAATTAACTTATCTCTAACGTTACTCGCCGCCTCACGCCGCGTTGTGTAAATCACGGTAGGTAAAGAATAACCCAAACCCAATTCAATACAGCTGAGACTCGAGCAACGTTGGTTTGAAGGACGCGAATTTGATTATACGTGGACTTGTTTCTCGGTCGATATTATAGAAATTTCCGCGAAGAATTTGTAGGAAATTTGTTAAAAGACGATCGGACAGACTATGCTCACATTATTGTTGTTGTCGTGAGATCGGCTGTATGTTGACTAGAGGCAATCTAGCATTCAAATGCAAAATCACTGACAATAATTTATGATAGTGAACACAGAATCGTGATATAACAGTTTCACGTACGATCGTGATCGTGATTTGTTTATTTTGACTGAATTTGCTCTCACTGTGATCATAATTCTCGATCTTGATTGAATTATTTATTCTAAAATACTTGTATAAAAGTGTAAGATTACGTTACGTTTTCTGAGTATAACGTTTTTTTTTTTATTTACTTTTTATTTTACTATCAATTCTCGCATTGAGAATTATAAGTAATTTTCTCTGGCGTGGCGCAGTGACATGGCTAATTATTTATAATAAGTTAATACTTATTATAGATAAGTATAATTTATAAATAATTATTATAAATAAGTAAATATTATTTAATCTAAATATTTAGTTAAATCTTGTGCTTAGATCTAACGGGTAGTGTTTTTTAGCCTGCGGATCTGGTCCAACGTGTTAAGTAATTTAGTAATTAGGGGGTTTCGATGTTTGATAACTCTTTTGCTATATCTATTGCTATATTTTGATATTTCTTCTTTGACTGTGGGTATCTTGAGGTCGCGGTGGATTGTTTCGTTGGTAACATACCAAGGTGCATTTATTAGGGATCTTTGCGTTTTCGATTGGAAGCGTTGGAGTATTTCAATATTGGAATTACTTGCTGTTCCCCATAGTTGGATTCCGTAGGTCCAGACAGGTTTTATTACGGTCTTATAGAGCGTAATTTTGTTCTGCGTGCTTAGGTTGGAGCGACGGCCAGTGAGCCAATAAAATTTTTTAAGTTTGTCCTTGAGTTGCTTCGATTTGTCTGTGATATGTTGTTTTCACGTTAATCTCCTGTCCAGAGTCATTCCCAGGTATCTGACTGTGTCCTTGTTAGGAATTGTTATATTGTTAATGGTGACCTGAGGGCAGGTTTGTTTTCGCAGCGTGAATGTTACATGGGTGGATTTGTTTTCATTAATTTTGAAGCCCCATTTATGAAACCACTTTTCCATAGAGTCGAGACCCTCTAGATTTAAACATTAGATTCAGCTAGAATCAGACATACAATAATCATTTATTATTCACGTTATAGTACCGTGCCAGAACAATTTACTTATAATTCTCAATAAGGATTGATTGTAAACTACTTCCAAATAAAAAAAAAAGTTGTTAAACAACATGTGATGGCGTGATACCATCTTCGAGTTTGACTATTTTATTTCTTTCGTGAGGTCAGTGGGGTGTTTTCTTTTTAGTCTTCTTTCTACGAGAGTTTTGCTCGCTTCAGCAGCCAGCTGGTTTGGATGTGTTGTCGTTCTTTCCCTGTATTTTTCTGCGTACCTGCAGATTTCTTCTTTAGCCGTTGGTATTTTTAAGTCTTTGCGTATATCCTTGTTTTTGATACCATACCATCGGGCGTTGACTATTGTTCTCAGTATCTTCGATTGTAGCTACTCGAGTACCTGTATATGTGTACGTATTTTCGTAGTTTTTTTTAGTAATACTTTCTTTTCTTCAGTTTATTTTAGTATAATAATACCATAATAACACATGTATGTACATATATAGCATGCGGAAGCTTTCAGTCAACAGATTATAACATATATATTTGTATATATATCAAGTATACATTCAGTTGTTAAAAAACGTGTTCCTAATTTCGTCCCCGTACTTTTAGTGAGAAATTGTTTATATCATTCGCTTTTACGTTTTATTATAAATAAAAATATGTTTTATTATAAAACTATATATATATATATAAAACAAATCATGGATCTATACAAAAATTATATTCAAATTTTTAGATTTGTGATATAGGTGAGCACAGCTGATAGTATCATACGAAGCACCTGCCGCATTTAACCCACTTTTCTGCTCTCACATTGTTCGAAAATTGATCGTCACATATAAAACATTGTCCAGCTGGACAAATTGTAAAGTACAAATTAAATAATAAAAAGGAAAAAAAACATATAAAACGGGTCACATTTTGATCTTCGTTTTCACTCGATGACTCTATTTTGAATTTTTTTGCGAAAAACGCGTAGCCAATTTCGTCCCTGAATGTCTACGTAAGGGTACGAAATTAGGCATGACATCATTTTCTAATATAATTGCCAGTTCTGATCAATAAATGACAGAACAAGATCGCCACTTCGGAATATGAAAATAGAAGGAATATACTAAAAATAACGTCATAAAAAATAAATGCCAGAATTACGTACTTTAGATGTTGAAATACGACTTCGAATATTAATAAATAATGTGGTGCACTACTCGTGAAAAAACAAAGCGCTGGGGAGGACTCTGGAAACGACGAATTTCTTCATTTTTACCGTTGTTTAACTAGCAGCATCTGTATTTTAAATTCCAATTTATTTATTCCAGAGGCTTACAGGCTGGAGCATTTAACAACAAAGATTGATCAGGGGGCGAAATTTGGGCGTCTCATCTTATAAATAGAACTCAGTGTAGTAGCATTGATATATATATTTCTTAATATACATACATTTCGAAGGCTGTGAGTTTGATTGCACTTTGGACCACCATAATTCTTGAATCATAAGCTTTCGATCAGGGTTTCACATGCTCTCCTTCTCGTTGTCCCCATAATCAAAGTCGTGCCTGTTATTTTAAATTTGATTGATAAGGTAAGGAAGTTTCTAATAAAAAGAATTTGTAACACAACCACGTTTTTAACTTTGTAAATGTAATATTTATTTTTAAGGCACTCGACCATCATACGCATATTGGCGAGATTATTATTTAATTGCGATTTCAGTTGAATTTTCAAACTGCTGATTGTATGACAGGAATGATTTCTAAAAAATTTGATCCACATACATTGATAATTTTCACACTGCGGAAAAGCACGGCAATTATATCGGTTTTCATTAGTCAAATTGCTTCTATGGATGTTGAAGTAGTATTTCCGAACTCAAAGGTCCTTTTAAGCACGACATACAGCCTTTCAACACGAATACCTTTTAACATTTCCCTTGAATAGTTTGATCAAATATTCCATATTCAATATGGCACAATTTAATTACAAGTTACAATCGAACCGTGCCTTAAATTCACGAAGAACAAGCTATTTTCGTTTCCAATTCCATAAAGTTCAGAACGATACGTACATTTTAATCAAGCTAATGAAAAACTGAATTAATATTTGTTAATTTTGTTGAATGTAGAAGCAGTGGGTCTGAGGTAACAACACGATATTCGTTTTGGAAAATAAAAAGCATCATGTTGTAGAGGAAATTGTAAAAAATTTATTTAACGCATTTTCGTGTTGTTATTAAAATAGTACTCGTTTGTAAAAAAAAGTTAATGGCGAGAATAATTTACTTACTGTGTATTATATTAAATAAAGTATTTAACAAATGGTATGAAAAACGCTTCATATATTCAGAGCTGATTTTATCAAATTTAATACCGTGAAAATATTTTTTACCTACCCCCAATTAAAGAAAATAAAAATTCCTCGTTTAGTATCATGATAAAAGCTCAAGTACTATGGTTAATTTGAATTTCATGTATTATATATCTTTACGTTTTCTAAAATTAGAGCTCCATATAGAAGGCATCATACTTAAAGATTATTAACATATTTTTGTACGATCGAAGACTTTTTGAAACATTAAATTTTTTAGGAGCAAGAGAAAGCTTCTTTTACTTATTTGAAATCTTCTCTTAAAAGCTTCTCTAAATTATTTTCGAAATTTGATTTGTTTTGATTATAATAAAATTTTGGGCGTACAAAAAAAGTCAAACGCACATAAAATTTTCTATTTTTGGTATTAATATAGACAAAATTCATTAGAAATGAATCATATTTGTAGAAAAGTCTGTATGTGCCTTTCATTTGTAGAGAAGAGTGAATGTGCCATTCGTTTAAATTTTCGAGCACTGTAACTACAAATTCTATTGATTCGTAAATAATGCGTATAGAAACAAAAATATACTTTTTCAAGATATTTTTTTTCATTTTTATTAAAAAACTGTGTTTTATAATATCCCGAGTAAGAATTGCTATAAAATTGATAATATTTAGCGTGGAGCATGTCTATCGTTTAATGCTATTTACATTGTTTTATACAGACGCAATGTTTCACTATGAGTGATTATTTACAAATGAAAATTGCGGTAACAATTGACCTAAGAGGACATTACTCTATAAAAAAACATTTTTTAATTTTGTCACTTACGGTCTACGTGTACAAGAAATCTTCAACTATCAAGCGAAATATCAAGCGGATTAAACTAAAAGAGCATTAGATCTAAAATGAAATGTTTATTTCGTAAAGGAGATTAACATCAAATAATGAAAATATGGAAAAGGTCATAAATTGCGCAATTACCTTTTCTTTTAAGTGTCTCGACAAGTGTCACTTAGTTATGCCAGTGTTGCAATTCTCGTGCATCTAAATGTTCTATCGGTCACACATATCAAGTATTGATCGCGTGGAACGCGTGCCTATTATCCTATTTCTACGATAAGCGTCATTGTGGGAAGAGGTTTCGTGTCAGGTAATGACGGTCATGTATCGCGCGATTTATCAAACACAGGCTTGTCGATGTGTTGCGTACTCGTGAAGGGAGACGGAGGGGTGGTGGTGGTGGTGGTGGCGGCATTGTCGGCGGTCGCGGATGTGACAAATTGTCAGTCCACAAGAAGGGTGAGCTCTAGACACGTCGCTATACGCCTACATCTGTTTCCCCGCTAATACCTTGTATAACTCTTATCGCCTTATTGGGGGAAGCTTCGTCGCCTACCAGAGCATCGCATCGCCGCACCGGGGACAAACAATTCGAGGAGAATGGAATGGAGAGAAGAGAGAAGGAAAGTTTACCTTCCAAGTAGAAATAGTAAGAATAATGTATAGGATGTCTCCGAGATCATGGTACAAACGCTGGCGATTATAATCTAAATAAATCGAGAGAAAAGAATAACGTTTTTTCATTGTAAAAACTATTAGATTGAAAGGACGTGCCAAGAGTAGCAAGTGGTGAATTCACTTATCCTATTGGCACGATCTGCAGCGTACCGAACTGTTATATCATAATCCACTTTGCCAACTCTTATAAAACTTTCCTCGTGTTCACTTCATCACGGACAGTGATGCATTATCGTGCTTCTCGCGAGCGAGTTTCCCAAAATTCATCATCGATGAGAACATATGATAATCATGGAAACCTGATCGAGAAGAAGCCTAATGTATCGATTAAAGTTCCAGTTACTTTCAAACTAATAATAATCAAACCTAATAAGAAGCGAACTATACATGTAGCATCAACGATTGCCAAGGCAAATTTTCGCCCTAAAATTATCTTACGCATTTAGAAAAGCAATCTGGTATAATTCCTGGTAAAAGATCGAACGATAAATTCCAAATAATATTACTTTGCAGCTAGAGGAATTGGAAAATGGCAATTGGAAAGGATTATGGAATGAAAGTGCCTTTCATCGAAACAATAAAGAACCATATATGTATCTCTTTGGTCACTGATGGAAAAACGGTTCACAATTTTAGTGGAATACGTTGCTTCATCATACAGATTCGTATCAGATATTGTTTTCTCCAATAACAATTTATTTCAATATTTAAAGAATTCTTCTAATATAAACTTCAATTGCTTAAAAAATATGAAATACCACGCCACTGTCTATAGTATATATTTATATATTTATATAAATATTATAGTATATAATATAAATATATAGTATACTATAGTATAGTATATATTTTTCTGCAGAAAACCAAAAAAGTATTCAAGCATATTCCCATTTTTGTTGAACGAAATGTTCATCGTATCACATAATTTGTATGTTTATAATTATATACATACAGGCTGTCCCAAAATCGTGGTACAACCGGGTGGCGATTCTATAAGGAAAAACATGTTGAAAAAAAAGGACAACATTCTTTCGTTTGAGACTTCGTTTTTGAGAAACATGAATTTGAAAATCCATCAAGTGCCCGTGCATTAGCTGGAAGTTTCGAATTACGAAACTTCTATTTTTTCTCGTGTCTGTATTATTAAACACGGATAATGTCACGATGTGCTATATTTTTAATAAAATGATTCTTGAGGAGCACTAATCTTATCCTTGTTCGTGAAATTCAATCAAGTTCAATTCTTTCATTCAAATTAAATACGGAATAAAGAAAAGTAATAATCGATGTCGCGGGGACAATAACAACAAGCAAATTGTGTGATTGTTCACGTTAAATAATAGAGAAACGAACAGAAATAGAAATTTCATACCTCGAAGTTTGCAGTTTGCATGCAATAACATCACGCAATTGCATCATTTATTCGAAAATGGAGCCTTAAATGAAAGTATATTATTCATTTTTCGGACTTGTATTTCGTGCATAGACTCGCCAACCAACCGGTTGTACCAAGATTTCGAAGACATACTGTGTGTATAGCGTTTGATTGAAACATTACCGAATATGTACCTATCGTGATACAAATGTAAGGCATCTCTGGTTTTATTCTCCCTCTGTGGTTTACTTCGTGGCAATTATGCTCTTATTGGTTGTTGAGATATTCTATTTGCAATAATAAACCTGTCTTCTTCTACAAATTTCTTTTTTCCATGTACATAATCCCGGTGTCTGCGAAACAATTCAATCTTCCGATATTTACTCTCAATTATACATCACGTATAATAATTAATTAATAATTGTTAGCTGCCTATTTTCATCTATGTATCGTATGAACGCGAATTTGTCCGTACTTAATATTTTATATCACTTCAAATCGCTCGAATCCTTGCAAGAATAAATAATAATTGGAATAACAAATTACAAGAATATCAATATTAAATTTTTCAATAAGAGCAGCTCTGCGAAGCAGTTTCGCGACGTTCTTTCTTACTCATCCTTGCCTTCTACGTCGTTCTATACGGCACAACAAGATGGCAAAAGAAGTTATTAAACGCCGTACTCGTTAACTCCCGTCTCAGACCTAAAAGGTCTGCTCCGTGAAAGTAACCTGAAGCCAGCAACTAGCAATAAAGTTGTCGTACCGTAGCCTGGTGTTGGCAACTTCCGAGCGAGTAGCTTCGACAGGTATCCTTTAATACCTTCGTGAGAGTCGTGTATCTGACGTTTCCATCGAAACTTGGTCGAATGTTCTTCCAGCGTGGCGTGACGTTTCGAAATGGTCCGCAGAGGGAACGAGAACGTTAGGCCTGAAGATAGAATCCACTTAGCAGAGATGATGCACTCCGTGCTCGTATCCCCTCGAAGAGGGCGCGCCTCGCGTGCTCTATCTAGCTGTGGCCCGCTCGAGGCTGGCCGCCCCCTCGAGCGAGGGAGACGAGAAAGAAGAAAAGGGCGAAAAATAGGAAGGACGGGGGTGGTTGATAGCGGCGAGCATGCTGGTCGGGGTTGCGTAACAAACGCGGATCGTGTAAGGGGTCGAGCGGATAAAACGAGATCGTGTCTCGGGGCTAGCTCGCGAGGGTGGAAGACGGAGGATGAAAGAAATTGGTACATCGCGCGGGAGGAACGAGCCGGCCGACCGCACGCTCTATTCTGCACGAGACTTGTCGGTACTTTCGCCCGGTTTGCAAACTTCTCCTTCGAACGTTCGTGCAACGTGAAACGCGGAGGACGCAGAGGAACATGGCGCTCGTCTGTAATTACTTCTGCGAACAGCCAATTAAACGTACGACTCCGCGGAGGAATTTTATCGGAGAGCACGACGATGCTTTTTCGTCTTTCCTTTCGAAGGAAAGAAGTTTTAATGAGGTTATTCGGACGCCGGGAATCTGGGAAATACGATCGAGGGTGGAAGAGGTGGGAAATGAGATCTCGAAATATGACAGGGTTACCGGGCATGTTTTATTCATAGCGAAAGTATGACGTGTAAAGTTAAAAGAAATACACGCCGAAGGAGAAAATTGTTTTTTAATTCGTGCGCGTTATAATTATGAACGTTTAGAGCGTGTGCCCTTCGGCCGATGAAAGAGATGGTAGAAAAAAAGTGAAAGAAGTGGGCGGTAGGCGAAGAAGAGGAGGAAGTGAAAGGAGAACTCGAGTGAGATTTTCAGACAAAGGCCACTGTTTGAGTGGTTGCTCGCGGCATTGTTGCCCTTTACCCTCCGCATTCATCGATGAGTATGAGACGGAAGGGGTCGCCTCCCTCCGAAAGCCGAGGAAACACTTTGCCACACGAACCGGAAGCGCGGTCGTTTGACGCTTCCCGAACGTTCCACGTCTACTTTCTTTGTTTATTTAAATTGTTCGCCTAGTATCCCTTTGGCGGTTACATTCTGGTTTAATGCTGGGAGGATTTTTTCAATCTTTTCTTTTTAACAATTAAATATATGGGAAAAGAAAGAATTGTTAATATCTTTCATTAAATTGTTTTTTTTTTTCTTTGGCAATCTGTAAGTGCATAAATTAAAATGCACATGTTACAGTTACGTTGTTTTTTGTCGTGTAATGCCCTTCATGCCAATGGGAATATTATAGTATGGAATTTAAGAGCAATTTCCATTTGTAAACAATTGTTAATAGTGTTGAGAGGCGATAATTGCAACAACAATTATAAACAAAAACGATCTTTAAAACAATGTAACGGTGTATAATAATGTAACATAAGCGATAGACATGCTCGAATACACGGACACTGTGTATCACCAATTTAAAAAGAATTCTTTCGTTTCGAAACTTTATAAATTATAGTTTTGTAATAAGAATAAAAACTCATTGGAAAAATATATTTTTTGTTTCTATACAAGTTATCTAAAGGCTGCAGATTTAAACGAATGGCAGTTCAAATTCTTTTTCTGATAAATCTATATTAATGCAAAAAGTAGAATATTTTGCGATGCATTTGGATTATTGTACGCTTCAGATTTTATGGTAATCGAAACAAATCAAGTTTTGAACATAACTTTAAATCTGAGAACCTTTCCTCTCTCTTAAACAATTTGCTGTTTGGTACTTGCGTGTTGTCTATAAGAAGTCTACAATCGTATTTCTAATGTAGCGGACATGTAACAATTATTGCGTGATGTATTCAAGAGTGTTCATTATTCGTACTATCAAGATTAACGTATAAAATACCTATGTAAGAGAATAAATGGACTGTCTCTCTACAACCGAAATATTCTTTTTTATTATTTATTTAATTTGTACTTTACGATTTGTCCAGCTGGACGTTTAGTAAATTTCTCTATCTTTAAAACAATAACTTGGAAATGTCTTTTTTAATATCATTATTCATTTAGGACATTAATAACATTCATGTTAGAAGGAAATTGGTAAAATTTGAAATATATGCTGCAACTGCTAAAACTTGATAAAAGTAAAATTATATGCTGCACTCGTGCGATGCATTAATTTCAAGAATCTTTTATCCCAACGGCATAATGTAGTCCCGCCTGCAGCAGATACTTTTAACAGCCGCTATATCACGATGTAGAGATATTAAAATCTGTAGCGAACATTGTTTACTCATTATTTATTAATAACGCATATGCATGCATTAATTGTTGAGGTTTTATCTCGGAATAGAGAGAGGAAATTTTTTTATTATTTAGTTTGTACTTTACAATTTGTCCAGTTGGACATTTGGTAAATTTTTCTAACTTGATTGTTAAATAACATATGGATGGCTACCCCAGCGAGATACCATCTTCGAGCTTGACTATTTTATTTCTTTAGTGAAGTCAGTGAGGTGTTTTCTTTTTAATCTTCTTTCTATGAGAGTTTTGCTCGCTTCAGCAGCCAGCTGGTTTGGATGTATTGCCGTTCTTTCCTTGTATTTTTCTGCGTACCTGCAGATTTCTTCTTTAACCATTGGAATTTTTAAGTCTTTACGTATGTCCTCGTTTCTGACATATCATGGGACGTTGACTATTGTTCTCAATATCTTCGAACTGAAACATTTCACTGTTTCATTCCCTCGATATGTCATACGTGTCCGTGCTAGAGAAAAACTATCGATTTTGAATTTCGCGAGCGAATATGAAGCTTACTATCTTATCATTATCGCGTATAAATTTATATTTTCGATAACTTTCATAGAGAGCTTTTAATTTGCTATCTTTTAATATGGTTAATAAAAATTTACATCATCGATGATAAGAGAAAATTTAATAAATAGAACTGATTCGTCAAATTCAAACTTTCCATACACAGTGTGCACCAATTTGATAACGTATTTCTACATTTCTATCATCAAGTTATTCATTCATCATCGGCTGTGTTATTTACGGCTTTCTATACTCGCTGCACTATTCCCATATTCCATTTGCATATTAACGAACCTCCTCGTAAATTATGTCAACGTCGCAATAAGTTGGTATTGTTCGGTATTACTAAATTTATTTCCATGTGTGATTCAAATTTCCAGTTTACTCCCCTATGTTGCACGCGATTAAAAGCAGTCGTAAATTGAGCGCGCTTACGTTCGTGATACAAAACACAACAAAATTTTAGGATTCGAATTTCTAAAAAGAGAAAACTTCTTCTCGTATGAGCCTTTAGGAATTTATTTCAACTAAAAGAAACATGATCTCAGTAAAAGCTATTCTTTATCTCGCGCGTCTATTCAGACACTGCCATCCGTTTAAAAATTCCATTTCCTTTTCCGCCTACTTCGACTCGCGAGCAAGCTCGTTGAAATCTCCATCGGTCGTAATTTTTCCAACACGCTCGTTAGTTGCAACTTTTTTCCTAACGCATCCATTGAAATCGCACCGATACACCGAACCAGCGAAGCTGAGTTTGACTGTGGCAAAACTGACTGTTTCGAAGCCGTGCAAAAAGTCGTGCTTCTCCGTGAGTTCTTACTCGAATCCTTGAGCGCGTCTGGCATGACTTTATTCTTCGTTGAACCTCGTCCCATGACCCCGGAATAGAGTCGTCCCTGCTTTATGAATAAAGTAAGAAGTTTCGTCGCACACGTACTCTCTGAAGCACCATCCAACATCCGACCATTCTTGCCAGACGACATCGAGTTCCTCCTTGTCGCGAAACGTAAAGCCGCGTTCTCACTGAAGCAACAACGATGGACTGTCCCGATGTCGATGATGAATGATAACACGAGTGATAAAGCAGAATTGGCGACCCTCGTCATATATCTCGAGTTTCGGTATCTGGAGCAAGTCGAGGACAAGATAAGGAGGATAAGACAATATGAGAAATTAAAGAGCGAGCTTATCCGCAAACTGGCTGATTCAGAGAGAGAGCGAGAGTGCGAAAGTTACTGGAAGCTGAAGAAATGGGCGACAGAAAGCTGTCCCAATTTTATTAAAATTTAAAAGTACTCGCCAGTCCCTCTATGCCAGATGATTTTATCCTCACGTTTTGGAGGAATCGACTGCCAGCTCGCGTCCAGTACATTTTGGAGGTTGTGAAAGACACCAAAGTGGAAAATTTAACGCGGATGGCCAACCTGATACAGGAATTACATTGAGAGAAAGGGCAGAACTCTGGTCTATGCTATTACCACGTGACCTTCGGAGACCAAGCAAGGAAGTGCTGGGCTCCTTGCAACTGGACCCAGGCGTCAGTAAACGCGGCATGCGGCATCAAGGATCTCTTTCCTCGTGGACACCGGTGCCGATATAAGCGTATACCCATACAACAAATTACGCGGACCCGCTAACAAAGATACGTACGAGTTGTTCGCGGCCAACGGGTCACGCATCGCGACTTACGGCATCATCCTAGTGTCCCTCGACCTATCACTACAACGAACACTGAAATGGCGTTTTACAGTAGCGGAAGTTAACACGCCTATCATCGGCGTGGATTTCCTAAGTTATTACGGATTATTGGTAGACTGAAGAAATAAACGACTAATAGACACGACCACAAACCTGTCAATAAAAGGATATACGGACACGACCGATAGAATCAAAACAATTATCGGCGAATCAACATATTACGACGTAATATATAACTCTATATTCTGTACTTAGAGCTATTTTTAATATATCTGATTATCACAAGTATTCACTCGTTTCGTGACTAAATAAATCAACACATTTAATATCCATCACAATAAAAAAAAGAACAAATTAAAATTAAGATATATAAAATTATATACATATATGTAATGTTGTAATATTTTTTGAAATCAGGCGATCGATTCGTGAAAATTGAAGAATCGATTTTCTAAATCTTCTTCCATGTATCTCCTAAAAACTCTGCGTTTCTAATCCCCCTTCTCTTTCTCCTTCTAACTCTTAACTTGCTTTTCTTTTCCTTTGTTCTCCATCTTTGCTTCTCGAAATCCTGTTTTATTCTATCCTAAATTTCCGTCCTTCTCTATTTATATCATTCGACCGAGTGCCAGTAAATGCAGGGAAAGTCAAATCGTCGGTTGGTGCTCTAAATTCTATAGAATTTACATATATATATGAATTTCAAGAGTGCCATTTGTAATTAATTTGAAACATTTCTATCACCATCCAATTATAAGATTTACTAAACGAAATCGTTTCCCTCGCCTCTTGGAAAATCACTTTTTCACAGTGACATCATTAGCCGCCGGCGCGGCGATATCAATTTGCAGAAACATCTCGTCCGTAAACATAATTAGAAGGACACTTGAGCTTTGTTCCGATTTCAAAGCGACATTTATTCTTAGTAACAAGTTGTGCGCATGCAAGCACGTTGTGAAACAATCGATAGACCGTAGATTCCTTGAAAGAATTCGTCTCTGTCGCGACGAGTTTTTGCGTGTTTCTTATTTTTCTTTCGTCTTTACAAAAAAATTTCTAATCAAGCAGCAACTTCTACTTCTGGCAACAGAAAAATAAAGGAACATAGAGAAACATCGAACAACCGGCAACTTTTTTAAGAAACATGAAACGTGGACGAAAAGCTGCTCGTTATTGCTTCAGTGAGAATGCTGCTTAAGCTACCAAAGCGGCCCATATTGCGTTATGGGTATCGAGTCGCACATAAAACGGTATTAACGCTTCCCCCATATGCTGTGCTGTGGTGGCCAAATTTATTCGAGTAGATACCAGAAGCAATGATCGTGAAACAGACATCTTAGGACCCGTTTAGATGCAAACCACATGGTCCAACTGATCGTATAGCAAGAGGGAACTGATGTATAAAAGGTTGTGTTCAATTTTTTATCTGGTGACACTGTCTCTGTAGAAAAATTGCGATAATAGTAGAAGATATAAGGAGATATTGGAAGGTTGTAAAATAAAGTATTTTATTCATATTATGTTATACGCGTTAGTCATAACATATCCTTCGCTAAAGATCAAATTTACTGCATGTTACACAACACAAATCTTTAATTCCTTTCTATTTTCACTAACTCTTCTGTTCTCAATTGTTTTTATTTTACGTAGAAGCATTAAATATACTATAGATATTAATAGTTATATACTCTTTAACTTAGCGTATTACGCTACTATATGTATATGCGCGATGCTTTAAGATCAGTTCGAATTTAAGTTTAAGTAGTGAAATAATGGAATATGTAATTAACTATTTTTAGATTTTTCATAATATTCGAATAAGAATTGGCAAAATCGTTTATGTAAATTCATAGTATAATATAATACAAAATTGAAATACAACAAACAAAAGTTTTGTTGTTTCGAAGTTAGGAAAATATATAATTTCCTCTTAAAATTCTGTTTTTAGCTGTGAAGAAGTACAAACTCGATTCTAAGTTTGTTACGTTTTCATTCAATATCCAATGGACCTTCCTTTATTTTTAATTATTTTTATTAATCTGTTAGATACTCTATCCACAAACTTACTTAAAGTTTCGTTTTCAATATCCACCCGTGTGCATTTTATTCTTCTTTTAAATTGTACACTTGACTTCATTTGACCGTAAATTTTTCTCGCCAGAATTTCTCGCAGATTCTCGATTGGGTTCGTATGAGGATTGAATGCTGGTCATGGCAATAATTCTATTGCGAAATCTTGAAAGCACTTTTCTGTATTGGCGGAGGTTCGAATAGGAGCACTTTCTCGTTCAAAAATTGTATTTTCGTCTCCCACTTTCATTAATCCTTTGTCCTACTCGCTAACTCCCGATTGCTTGTGCCACAATAAACAAGAGGGTCGGTTACGCGTCGAGCCATTTTAGCTGTTCAGCCGTGTGCTCGAACTTGCGCAAAATGTATGCGTCTTATGACATGTCTATTTCGGCGCAAGGAAAGGAATTGTGAAATAAGAAACACAACTAATACTTTTAAGATGTCTTGCAAGTAATTATGATCGATTCATTAGTGAAGAAAAATGATTTATTATTTACAAGTGGATAATGTATCAGTAACAATTTGTAAATTAATACGTGGTTTAAATTAATGTGTTGAGAAAACTCGTAGGAAATTAGTAATCTTCAACTGTGTGATATTTTTCGAAACGATGAAACACAATAGGAAACACAATATCGCTATCATCACTATCGTTATCAGAAGGATCTACCGAATAACTATCCGCAATAATAACATATTTCTCACTACTATCGTCAATAATAAATTTTCTTTTTACTGATACGATAGGTATAAGGATTGTCTAATTCTTTTAGGAAATTATAATCTAAACGCGTGAACGTAACAAATAATTACACGTAAGTAAAGTAAGAAAATATCGAGAACAACTGAACCACGAGTCTGACTCGTGTTGTTTACGTTTGGTCCGAACTAAGTACCACGAGTCAGGTTTGTGGTTATTGCTTTTCGCCCAAATTTCTTACCACGAGTCTCACTCGTTGTTTCAGGACAAAGAGTTTACACTTCGTCACATTGGTCATATATGACCGACCACGGTTTCTCCTGTGACGCCACGGTGGTCATTGGTAACCGGAGCGCTTGAACTTCTTACAATTGTAAAAATTGTACGAAAATTGACAGTTAGGGCATTTTGAATATAACCGATAAATAGAAGATACTTTGAAATAAAAGGTGCCCCATTGAACAATTAAACATTTTTATTAGAACATCAATAAAAAAAATGAGAACAAATGTTGCATCTAACGGTGCACTGTGTTAGCATCCATATCTTTGAGGGGTAACCTACGAATATTATTGTAAACACACCTTAGAAAATAATCGTAAATGCTGCTTTATAGTCATATAATTGAAGCTAGAAGTGTGAACATTCCTTACTATTATATTGGGTCATCCCATAAATTCGTTCCGTTTTTCAAGCGATTATATATGTTAAGATTGTTTACATACCTTTCAGTTTCATGAAAAAATGTAATCGCCGTATGTGTATAAATCGACACATGAAATGTATACACAAAAGTCGGCACGAACTTATGGGATGACCTAATATATAGAATAAGAAAATACTATTTACTAATATCTTCTACACGTTTCAACAATATATTCTGGACGTTTTGTTTGCGACGAAATAACGAATGTGAGTGGTTTGAAATAAACGAAGCCTTGTTATAATATGTCGCTATCAACTATTACCAAGGCGCCACGGTGGTCACCCGTGACCACCAATAAGATAAATGGTCCATTGGGGAAGAATGTTGTCTTACATCATCAATTTAATATTATTTTGCCATTATATGCTTGGAATAATAAAAATACTCCAGTGGCGTCCTGAGCGAAACATGTGATATCGGCGTGGCAGTCAAAGTATTAAGAAAGGAAATAATTCGCCATATAACATCTGCTAATATCCTACTGCGTTCAATTTACCTTTTATAAAAACAATGTCGCTTAACATATCTAGTCATGGTCACTGGTTTCTTGGAGATATTGAAGAGATAATGCCAAAAATGTGTTTAAATATAATTATGAAAAACAAATCTCAGACGTTTACTGCTTACAATAGAATACATTGCATCGAAACGCATTGTATAGAAGCATCACCCGTGGTGGACGTTTCGCTCCACTCTATCCTGTTAGTTATCTATAATTAGTTATCTAGTAGCATCACAGTACGATGCTCACTATTACGACAGTGTCCATAGTATAAATCTTCCGGCATTAAGCAAGAGAAGGATGATATCTGATATAATCTTCATTAGCAAAATAGCTGGGGTGTATACGTGTTGGTTTATTAAAGGGACGAGTGATATAATTGTAATAGTCAATTATATTATATAAAATCAATGTAAGTACAGGTACAGAAACAGTATATGCCGGTCGTAATTGTCGCTTGTTCGAAACTCATATCGATAACAATTCAACTCTTTTACTCGCTAACTATTCAACTATTAGGTCGTCCGAAAAGTTTCTTTCGTTTTATAAGGAAAAAATGGATGCCCAACATTTTCCATTTCGTATTATTTTATCGAATTATTTTATTCTATTATTTTATTATTCTATTATTTTATTCTATTAAAACAAAAATCACAACGTTCGACAGATTAGGTTTCATGTTTGTATAAAGATGCATCGTTGTAAAAGACGTGTCTATAAAAGAAAGACACTTTTCGGACAACCTAATATTTGACTGTTCTAGAGAACACGTTCGTCTATTTGTATGTTGATAGGTGTTATTATAAAAAGTTCAAATGTAACCCCGGTTGACGATTACAAATGGCGGCAATAATATTTCGTCCGGAGTTCGTTTACTTTTAGATCTAGCAAAGCAAAACAACGTTGGTATTCCAAGGCACAAACAGTCATTCTTCCTGGATGTACCATTAAGAAGTTTAAGAAGTCGTAGGCGTTTTCTGTGACAATGTCATGTTGTAACATGTTTTGATACTTTTATACCGCGTCTCTGTTTCATTGCTTCTTACATGTCTATTCTCATTCTTTGTTTTTTTCTTCTTCTGTATACGCATCTTCTGCTCTTTTTTTACTTCTTGTTTCTATTTTTCTTTCTTTCCTGCTCTTCCATGTTTTGTTTCCAACGTTAACTTGCTACATCGAAGGGTTTCTGCCGTGAACAAATAAATGAATAATTAAATTCTAACAAAAATTAACTCGTACAACATACGTATGCCCAAAAGTCCATCAAAATGTTCAAATCAAAGCGAAAATATTTTATCGTCTCGTAATTCCTTCCATCCCATTGTACGATATCCGTAACAAAGGGAACCCTTGAGGATGTCGAAAAAGGTAATTTGTCTCTGATAAAAATGTTCATCCCAAAGAACTTCACTTCCAACAGGTTAAATTGTTTGGATCGATGGTCAGGTGTCAGTGTGCCATTGTCCAATAGCCCGTCAAAGGATTTCTGCAGCATGGAACCTCTCTAGAATGGCACTGCTTTTAACGGAAATACATGGCAGCGGCCATGAAAGCGAGCGAAGTTGTCGAGAAGCTTTTTTTATCTTACTAGGGTAAAGGAAAACCGCGGACGTGATCGAGCAAAGGCGAATAAAGAGCGAGGGGGTTACGCCCCCTCACATTTTCTTTTGCCGGCCGTGCGGTGCAGCCCCAAGAGCATCGACTACCCTTGCTAGGCAATACTGGACCAGCAGGGTGGTCGCAGTAACGACGCGTCGTCGGTTAATCAAGCCATTTCGTTCCGGCCAAGACCCGAATGAGGATACGGTTTGAACGACCATCGATTTTCTTCTTACCATTCTCTCGTGGAAATCCCTGCGCGACGCCAATCTCGATCTCTGGGGTGCGGACTCTTTTCGCTAAACCTCGTGGCTTTGCAGCTCGTCAGAAAAAAAGAACACCCCTTAATGACTTTCACGCTTCTTCCGTTTCTTATACGCAGGTGTTGGAGGATTGCTCTGCTTTCCCCATGACTTAAAGTTTTTACATACTTCTCGAAGTTTTCACATATTGCGCCGCGACAGTGTCAAATTGTTCGCCGAACGAAACGCTAGCTGAAGTTTCAAGTGAACAAATACATACAGATTCTTGGAACTACTTTTCATTCCCGTGTCATTTCTTAAAGAGAAAGAACCTTCGACTGATACAATTTTAATTTTGATTTTAATTTTGATTTTGATTTTAATTTAGGAATGTTTTATCGATCTGGTTTAACCAGTGGTTTGTTTGTTATCGATCGATCCGAAATAATTAAAACGTATTTTCCAGTTTTGTCCTCTTTGTAATAAGAATTTTTCCCCAGACGTCTTGCATATTTTCTGCCATTCTCTGTCTAGTATTTCTAAACGTCGATTTTTGTTTTTAACTTTTCCTCGCGTGTCCCACTAAACATACATGTGATTTGATTCAATTTATTTATCATTCGGAAACATTCCTCCTCAAATTATATATATTTAGCTACCACTGCAAAACCAGCAACGAATTTAGTTTATGATTTTTGCACAGTATCATGTACGTACCATGTGCGTGTAGAAAGTATTTTTACACTCTATACAACGGAATATCTGCTTTAAAATTAGACTAAACGACTTGATTCTTTTTTCGTTTCTTATGAAGTTGGAAAAATTAGTTTGTTAGATGACGTCTAAGAAATATTTTGGAAAAGTTGCAGTTGGTTGGACAGCGAAGAAAAAGGTAAAGGTTACATTTTACAACTTTTTTATTTGGGCCAATAATGGAACTTCGAACAACACATTTTAAAGGTTTATGTCAGTTATATATAATACCGAAAATTTTATGAAAATCGATTGACGCGGGAAAAAGCGACAGCGATCGAAATGTGTAAGAATCTTCAAATTTTGGCCGAAATTCGCGGAATATTGCGGTTTTCATCATATTTAACCGTATATAGCTCACAGCAAAGATAACCAATTTCGATGAAATTTTCAGCATGTCTATATCTGACATAAATCATCAAACGTTATTCCCGTTATTTTAATTTTCATTGCACTTCTAGACAAAAAGATGGTAGAAAGCAACCTATAATTATTTTCTTCGCGATTTTTACCAATTCAAACTTCTTTAAAATTTCTTTTATACATCGCCTAATAAACTGACCTCCTAAGTTTTTCTAAATTGTAAATTCTTAAATAAAATCCAGTCGTTTGGCTCAATTTGAAGAAAGTTACTATGTTTTAAAGAGCGTACGAATACTTTCTGCACTTACTGTATATCGTTACCAGAAAAGATTGCAGAGATTATTTCTCGATTAAACGAAGCAGAGCGATTCTCTACGATTAACATGTGTCACCTACGATTTCACCTTGCCTGTAGTAGTAGTGGCCTGTAATTAAATTTCACATCGAAAATTACCTCACTGGCGAACGTTCGTTCGAATTCGTAGAGTACTTCGTGGTGGGTTTAGATAGTCGAGATTTCGTAATTTGCGTGCTTCCTAGTTGTTTGTTTCCGTTTACCGAGCGTCGTTTAATTTATCCGCGGAATGTGCGCTCTTCGTCAACACCGTAATTGTATAATAAATTTTTAAAGTTTTTCAAACTTTGCACTGGGTACATAAATGAAGAATGACCGTAGAAACGGGCCAAAATTGAATAATTTTGATTTGTTTATTGGAAAATGTTCCACGTGTTAATGAGAAAACTGTAGCGTAGAATTAAGTGCAATTTCCCTTTCTAAGCAGTTATGAATAATGCCAGGAGATGGTAATATAAAGATTATATATTTTTATATAAGTGTCAGCGAATGTTAGTTAATTGCTTCTTGTCTATGCCATTCATCTAAATGAATGGATCACTGAGTTCTTTTTACAACTGAGAGATGGCATATACAGACTTTTCTACGGATATACTTCTCTTTTGTTCTTTTTCTTTTTTCTTATTTGGAAGTAATTTGCAATCAATCCTCGTTGAGAATTATAAGTACATTATTTTGGCTTGGTACTATGACGTGAATAATAAATGATTATCGTATGCTTGATTCTAGTTGAATCTAATATTTAAATCTAGAGGGTAATGTCTTCTTAGTCTGCGGACCTGATCCGTCGTGTCAAGTAATTGAGTAACTAGTGGGTTTTGGTGGTTGTTAATTCTTATGTTATATCTATTACTGAATTTGGATATTTCTTCTTTAACTGTAGGTATCTTAAGGTCGCGATGTATTTTTTCTTTTTCACGAATTTGGACTACTTTAATGAATAAGCAACCTTCTTTTTCTCCTGAAAACTTTTTTCTGGGCACTTAGAGAGTTTTTTTACAACCTCTCTTCAAGTACCATCTTACGGTTTATCAATTTCGTGATGTTAATTACGCTCTAATTACGATTTAATTACGCTTATACAGCACGAAACACGTTGTTCTGGTTAATCGAACGACAGCGTAAAAAATAAATCTACGAGCGATTTATTTGTGCGATACGAAAGATCGATTACTGAAGAATTTGTTCGATGTATGGAAAATTCATAAAACACAGAGAAGAGTTGTGACTTTATTTCGTATTTAGGTGTAATCTCTCCTTTAAATATCTTTTTTAATCAAAAATCTCATGAGAGATTTATTCTATATTATTGTATACAATTACAAACTTACATAATTACATAATATTACGTATTTAGACGTAGGTAGATTACACACAGATTGTATTAAATAATAATTGATTAATTATTATAGAATATTTCATAGTAACACAGCTGGCAAACAAACACGAACAAAAACCAAAAAACGAACACGATAAATGTAGGATACTTTAGTATCGGTTGATTTAATAATCGAATTTTACTCCGCGTGTCTCTACATGTCGCAATACGATTTAAAGC
Source organism: Bombus terrestris (assembly GCF_910591885.1). Lineage (NCBI taxonomy): Eukaryota > Metazoa > Arthropoda > Insecta > Hymenoptera > Apidae > Bombus > Bombus terrestris. The sequence continues at coordinate 14,954,370 of NC_063278.1, forward strand.
AATTTACAATCGCGCTCTTCCGAAATATCGGAATATCTGACACAATTTTGAGGTTAACCAAGATCCCGGAAGGGTGCTTTCGCTGCAAGGATGAGCAGTGGCCACTTGATCTTAAGGTCAGCTCGTTCGATGGTCAGCGGTCGTACGCAAAGTGTGTGAGCATGTGAGAGAGAGAGAAAGAGAGAGAGAGAGAGAAAGATACGCCTTTATCAGGTTTCATTGTCATTGAAATTGAAATCATCCGGCTATTCCGGGAAAGAGGAAGGAAGGTAAGGACTTGCGCAATTTCCGGCGGCGTGGAGGAAACGCGACAGAGATAGAAACAGAGGAGAGAAAGAGAAGGCGAAACGACGAGCCATCCGTGGGGACGGCTGCAACCCTCGTAATCCCACGACTGAAAGCTTCGTTTAATATTTATGATTTATTTCGGTTTAATTCGACGTGCAAACAGCAGGACGCATTTAGGATTCAGCAATGTTTGCGCACTAGATCGGTAGACAGTTCCCGACGTTTACTTGACATGTGCTAAAACAGAAATATCAACATTAAAATCGCCCGCTTTAATATTATCTTCTGCAATGTAAAGTGATATACGTCTTCTCGGTTCATACGGTAGAAACTTCTTTCGATTTAACGTGTCATCTAAAATTCATTTATTCTATTTTATAAATTAAGATCGGCACGCGTGTATTAAGAAATTTAAATAAGCGATAGGTAATTCGATTCAGTTGAGATTTGTCGAATATTACCGTAGATAGAATGTTGAGTGGAGATAGAATGCGACTCATGTTCGCTCGAAATATTTTGCCTAATTTTGAATCTTATACAGTTAAATCTTATACGTTTATAGTTGAAGATATTTTTTTTTATTTGAAAGTAGTTTACAATCAATTCTCATTGAGAATTATAAGTAAATTATTCTGGCTTGGTGCTATAACGCGAATAATAAATTATTATCGTATGTTTGGTTCTAGCTAAATCTAATGTTTAAATCTTGAGGGTAATGTCTTTTTAGCTTGCGGATCTGATTCGTCGTGTCAAGTAATTGAGTAACTAGTGGGTTTTGGTGGTTGTTAATTCTTATGTTATATCTGTTACCGAATTTGGATATTTCTTCTTTAACTGTAGGTATCTTAAGGCCGCGATGTATTGTTTCGTTGGTAATATACAAGGTGCATCTATCAAGGATCTTAGAGTTTTTGATTGGAATCGTTGGAGAATTTCTATGTTGGAATTATTCGCTGTTCCCCATAGTTGGATCCCATAGGTCCAAACAGGTTTTAATATGGCTTTATATAGCATTGTTTTACTCTGCACGTTTAAGTTGGAGTGTCTGCCAATGAGCCAGTAGAATTTTTTAAATTTTGATTTAAGTTGCTTGGATTTATCTACGATGTGTCGTTTCCATGGCATTCTTCTGTCTAAAATCATGCCCAGATACATGACTGAAGCTTTGTTTGGAATTGGAATATTATTTATGGTCACCTGTGGGTAGGATTGTTTTCGCAGCGTGAAGGTTATATGACTGGATTTATTTTTATAGTTAAAGATATACAACGAATGAAAACTTGCGAATTCTGCATTAATAAATAGGAGAATCGAAGTCTTGAATACAGTTTAGAAAATTAATATTGGTATTGAGTATGCACGAACATTTACCACATATGTTAGAAGTTTTATAGGATGATAAATAAGAGATCTTCGCTAGGATTAATATTATACAGGGTGTCTCCGAAATCATCTTACAAGCGTTCGGGTAATGATTCCACGTGCAAAACTAAATCGAAAAAGAAAGAAAGAATAATATTTCTTCGTTTAAGACTTCGTTTCCGAAAACAATAAGTTTGGAAAGTCAATCAGCTAGCCTGGCTATACCTGGAAGTTTCGAATTATAAAATCGTATAACCGTGTCTGTATTATTAACCATGAATGATGTCAAGATTTGTTTCTTGTTATTTTTGTTATCCTATCTCCGCCACATCGATTATTACTTTCCTTTATTCTATGTTTACTTTGAATGGCTTCACAAATAAGGATAACATTGCTATTTTTTAAGAATTCTCTGATTAACGTACCAAGCGTTCAACATGTTGACTATGTTGTTGTATACACAGCTGCACTCTTTGATCTAAATTATTATATACTAAATTAGTATATAGTAGTGAATTATGCATATTTCTTAAATCTCTGACAACCAAAACGATGTTTGCTTTTAATTCTTCAACGTCGTTATTGTGCTTGGAGTACACTCTGGATCTAAAAATACAAACACGAGCAGAAATAAGGGTCTCATACTTGGAAACTTGTAGTCAATACGTATTGACGTATCATTTTTTCAAAAACAAAGCCTTAAACGAAAAAAATGTTATTCTTCTCTTTTCGATTTATTTCTGCATGTACAATCATCAGCCGACTTGCTGTATCATGATCTTCGGGACACTCTATGTAGCCAAATACCACCACTCGACACTAAGGATTGAAGAGTGAAAACACTGCAAGTGTCAGGATTGAAAAATTTTTTGAAAAATTTTCTAGTGGAAAATGTTCTGCATAGCAATGAGAATACCATAGTATACAATTGAATTGCAATTTCCTTTCCCAAAATAGTTATTAACAATGGTAGAAGATAGTGTCACAACATCATTTCTGTGAAGAAAAGATATAAACACCAATAAACGTTAATTAATTGTTTCTTGACTTTTGTCTGTGCCACCCATCAAGACGAATGACACATTAGGTTTCCTTTACAACTAAGCGATGGCACACACAAGCTTTTTCTACAGATACATTTTTCTTTTTCATAAATTTGAATTTAATGTTAATGAACAAGTTGTCGTTTCTTCCTGAAAAGCTTGTTTCTTGGCACTTACAGTGTTTTCTACGAACACTCTTCAATCGTAGAATATTAAACAATAATAAGAGTAATCTAATCAGAATTAATAGAAAATTGTACAAGTACTTAGTAATAACCGTAAGAGTAAAAAATTTTTTTTAAATAAGTAAAATAGTCTGCAGTGTTTTCACGTAAAGGCGATTAACGAGAGAGGGTCCTGTCAGTAAACGGCGATAAATTTCAACGACGTTACGATCGCACTTTACACGAGCGAAGGTGGTTCCGCAGAATCGTCATCGTCATTGTTCCAGCGACAATGCCTGATAGAAATGCCTTCACCCTCGTATCCGGTTTCTTGCGAACGCCAGCGGCCAGGGGAGAGAATTGCCCTCGGTATTAACTCGCGTAATTGAGATTTATTAATCCGGAGGCCGGCTGGTGGCCACGTTGCAACCGTATCTTTCTCGCTCTTTCTCCCTCGTAGCTGGTTTTACGCTGTAACTTTATTATTATTACGGTTTATGAATTTATGCCTGTAATTGTGTGCGACAGCAGAGTCACTTTTATCGCGTTATTGAACGAAAAGATTTCTCTTCCCTTCTTACATAAACGAGTTTCTCATCTCTTTTTCCTCGTTTTATTATGTTTCCCGTAAAGACACAAAAATGTAATTTTATCGAACATTCTATCGTTGATCGTTGTGATCGGTCGTTACGAGTTTTACGCAACGGTGAATCCTTTAGCGAGAGAATCAAAGAATAGTATAGAAGAGTTTGTTAGGGTTTAGTAAATATTAACGCGTTTAAATTTATTTTACATTGATTCATATGAAATTACGGATTTCACGTCACATAAAATATAAATAGTTTATGGTACACAATTACGTGACATTTATGTGGACAATAAGAAAATAATATAATTTCATGTAATAAATAATTCGTAGAATTTCGTATTCTGTTTGATAATTTATAAAATATAAAATATGCTACAAAATAAAATATTTCTCTGAAGATTCTCACAGAGACTTTCCTATAAAAATTTCCATAGTATATATATGTAGTATCTGAATGGGTCTTAGAGGAAAGGACAAGTAATGATGTTTTGATTTAATAAATGATATTCGAAACAACGAAATGATTACAATGCTGTCGTGCGTCTTATTCTCATAGGCGGCTTTCGACTTTCCGATTCATACTCTCCGGCTTCTACACTCGCTCGCTTTCGCTTCTCAACTCACACTGCACACCTTTTGCATCCGTTCTCTCCGGCTTCTCAACTAACACTGCCCTTAGCGTCTCTTGTCTTTTCCCGTCGTTCGAGACACGTGTCCCGAAACGCCCGTGGCCAGGGTCACGCAGGCCCTTTCCACGAAACTATCCACTTAAAAAGAAGACCGGCGACACATTGATGTACCCGACGATGCCGCGGCTCTCGCGGCATTGTTTATGGTTCGACCGATATCTTAGGTCTTTTGTCCACGATACTACATTCGGTCATCCTGCAATAACATCTGCCCTCAGATGTGGTCTTCAATTTCGCTATCGTCGGATGCGTCGTCTTCGGCGTTGAGGACCCAAGGCTTCATGAAGTCGGCGGTCGTCGATGTGTGCGCAGGCCCCTCATGCTCCCGCACCTTCTCCACCATGTATCGGTCATTCTACATTGTTCGTGATACCCGGTACGGACCTAAAAATTTTCCCCCGAGTTTTAAACCTGGGCCAAATTGGGTTCTCTTAATGGCTACCAAATCTCCCCTTAGGTACTGCTTCGCACTCCTCCGTCTTTTGTTGAAATTCCTCCTGTTTTCTTCTTGCGTCGCAGCGATCTTCCTTTTGGCATCCTCGCGTAACTCACGACGCTGTTCCTCGAATTTTGCAGCCCATTCTTCGTCGATTAATCTTCTGACCTGTGCATTTTCCTTGATTTGCATTTCAACCCCGACAAGTAGCTGGAAAGGAGTTTTTCCCGTGCTTCTGCTTATGGTGGAATTTAAGTACCTCTGGACTTGGTCGACGTGCTTGTACCAATCATTAGGTTTAGGAGCAGCCAGTTTGGTTAATAATGGTATAAGTGTCCTGCCTCTTTGCCTGTCCATTCCCCCTCGGAACCTCCGTCGTGGTTAGCAAATGCTCTATGTTTTCTTCCTCGCAATATTCTCGGAAGGCGTTGGATGTGAACGCTGTTCCCCGATCGGAGATGATTCGTCGTGGATTCCCAAAAACAGCCGCTTGCCTCTTCAACCGGTCGATAACGTCCGCGGCATCAGTAGACTTGGTGGGGTAAAGCCACGTAAACTTAGTGAACGCATCCACTACTACAAAGATGTGTACATATCTTTTCCTTGTAGCTGTCATGGGTCCCACATGGTCGATATGGTAGGTGTCTAGCGGGGTGTCGCCTTTGTCTAAAGGGTTTAAATATCCCTTCTGTTTGCCCGATTTTCGTTCGGCTGGGATACAGTCAAGACAGTTGGATATCACATGTTCGACCATCATTATCTTTGTAAATTCGTCCCAGGTCCCATTGCCCGTGGAACCCAAACCATCAAACCTAAGCTTACCATTTCCTAGCGGTGGTGATCCTAACCTCGCATACTCGTCTGATCGTATGAACGTGAGATCACTACCCTCGTATCCACCAACGATGTAAACCTACATTCATCTATCGTCACGTCCTTCATGTATCTCTTCTTCTCGGGTCTTGAAATGATGTAGGTCTTCTTCGGTTGTGCTGTACACCTTGACGCCATGTGTCCAAGTTCGTTGCACCTGAAGCACCTCACGCCTTTCTCTTTCTTCGGACACGTAACACTTGAGTGATCGTCACCGCCGCAATTGGAGCTCCTTTTGGGATCACTGTTCGTTTGCCTCGACTGCTTCCGTATTGCTGATCGTTTCGCTTCATCGTCCTTGCGTTCCCCAAATTTTGTTTTCGCCTTCATGTCACTTTTCATCGCTTCATATTGCTTGAAGCGTTCCTTCAACTGCTGCATATTCCTGGCCCCGTATAGTATAGCTTTATTTGTGACTCCATCAGGAATACCTTGGATAATATAGTCGATTACCGACTGTGTATCGACTCTTCCTTGTCCCGCAATCTCACGCATACTATACATATATTGAAGCAGACTCTCGTTTGCTCTTTTCGTTCTACGCGCTAACTCCTGATGTACCTGCCGGTCACTCACTACGTCTTCGAATTCATCTACCAACGCCTTTTTAAACTTCGCCCAGGACTTCATGCATCGTTCTTGGCGTATCAAAGTTTGAGTAGAGCCTGTGAGAAGCTTCCTCGCGAAAACCACCATGTGGATGTCCGACCAGCCACACACTTCCGCCATTTCCTCGAAATCTCTTATCCACTGAGTTACATTCGGTAGGTCATCTCCGCTGAATCTTTTTAACGAGTCTTCCACGTCTTCAAACGTTAACACCGTGCACTTACGCTCGTCTTGCCTTCGTCGTCTTCCCACTGGAGTCACCCGAACTCCGCCGTCTTGACTATTGAGATCGTGATTCCCTGGACCGTTGCCGTCTAAACGGTCCCCAATCACGCCCATCTCATCGTCGTCGTCGTCGTCTTCTTCTCGTGCACCGTGTTCCCGCTCTAAAAGTACCGCAGCCAGCAATCACGCTACCAGCTCGCGCTTTCTACCCGCTAATCTCAGCCGTCGTCTTTTCAGCTCGTTTTTTAACTCAGGTATTTGCATCTGAGCCACCTGCTCGTCAGTCAAATCTGCTTCTCCTGCATTGTAGTCACTCATTGTTCCGAAATATCACTTCTACTTGTCACTTAGCGCTCTAGATCCCGGCTCGAGCCCCCAAAATTTGTGTAGTATCTGAATGGGTCTTAGAGGAAAGGACAAGTAATGATGTTTTGATTTAATAAATGATATTCGAAGCAACGAAATGATTACAATGCTGTCGTGCGTCTTATTCTCATAGGCGGCTTTCGACTTCCCGATTCATACCCTCCGGCTTCTACACTCGCTCGCTCTCGCTTCTCAACTCACACTCTGCACACCTTTAGCATCCGTCCTCTCCGGCATCTCAACTAACTCTGCCTCTAGCGTCTCTTTGCCTTTTTCCGTCCTTCGGAACAGGTGTCCCGAAACGCCCGTGGTCAGGGTCACGCAGGTCCCACTTAAAAGACACAACGGCACATTGATGTACCTGACGATGCCGCGGCTCTTGCAACTTTGTTTACGGTTCGGCCGATACCTTAGGCCTTTTGGCCCCGATACTACATATATGTACATGGAGAATATAGAAATCATAGGAACTTTTTTGTTATTATTTAATTTGTACTTTACAATTTATCCAGCTGGACATTTGGTAAATTTTTCTAGCTTTATTGCTAAATAACATGTGGATGGTTACTCCCAGCGGGATCTTCGAGTTTGTCTATTTTATTTTTTTAGTGAGGTTAGTGGGGCATTTTCTTTTTAGCCTTCTTTCTATGAGAGTTTTGCTCGCATCAGCAACCAGCTGATTTGAATTTGTTGCCGTTCTTTCCTTGTATTTTTCTGCGTACCTGTCAATTTCGAATAATAGGAACTTGAACGTAAAGTAGCGAGCGCTAAAAATAGCACACAGAATATAATTTACTCAACTAATCTTTATTATAGCACGAAGTATGTACTTTGGCAGCTATAAAATCCTCTTTATGCACACGCAACCGTAGAGACAGCTCGCTTTAATTACACCAGCTACGTAGGAGCACGTTTCGAGAATATTACAACGAAATGTTCGCGGATTAGTAACGATGGTGGTCGCTGCCGAATATAGGATCTTCTCCCGTGATTAAATCTGGTTTCATCGCCGGCCGTAATCTAAACGAGACAAAGCGATCCGTCATCTAACCGTTTAATGAAAGTCGTGACCATAACTTAGCAGGTTGAGGCTTAAGACACCGAGCAAGGAAACAGAGACAGAGTCGAAGGTGGAAGTTGAACGCTTAATCCAGCAATATGAAACTCCCTTGCGGCTTACCCTGTCGCTGCTCCCCTTCTCGCTTTGTATTCTGTTTTCTTATTCGCATTATGCCACGCGCTGGTAAATATTCGACGCGATAAAACAGGTCGTTGGGATAAATAACGATATCTATACGATAGGATACACGTTGCCCCTGTCCTATAAATTTTATTTCGTCGTTGATTGTCGTGATCATATCTAGAATCTTTGAATATTCTGCTTGCCAGTGAATAAAATTAATAGCAAGAGAATCGGAGAATTTGTTAAAGTTTGATAATTATTTACGAGAAGTTATCCGCTACCGATTTCAATGAACTCGAAATATGTTGTCAAGGGCATGACTGTGAATAATTTTTCTCTATACATGTATACGTTCCGGGTATACGTAAAAATATTTTTATTATTATGTAATTTTAATATCACGTATTTTTTAAGATTTTCATTTAAAGAGAGACTAATTGGTAACAAATCTGTATATTAAAATTTATAATTATTGAATTTATTGCTATATATTATAATTCATATCATGTCACTAGAAACATTTTTGCTATTATATCGAGAAATACAGTTATTCGATTATCAAAATTATATTAGCCTCGAAATAGGAATTTTGCAATATGACTAACATGATGTTATTTACGAGTACATTTTGTTTGTCTGTTCATATTAAACGTACATGTGTATGTATTAATTAGAGCCAGTAGATACAGCGCTGTGAATAATTATAGACTCAAAAATATTTTCTGCGTTATTTCTCCAATATTTTCGAGAAACCACCGATCATACCTGGATATGTTAAACGAAATTGTTTTTCTAAAGGATAAATTAAACGCTATAGGATATCGGGAGATGTTATATGACGAATTATTACTTTTCATAGTCCAAATAGAAGACAACAAGACAATTTTTCAACAACAGAATATTCTTCCTCGTACAGCAGCTACTGCAAAATAGTGGTTTCAAGATTTGAAGTTAGAAAAATTTACCGAATGTCCAGCTGGATAAATTGTAAAGTATAAATTAAATAATAATAATAAAAAAAAAGATTGAGTCCTGATCTGAACCCGACCGAGAGTCTGTGGAGAAGCTTCTCAGTAAGAAAAATTTACGGCCAGGAGAAACCACCTATAGAAAATATCGTTCAATTTAAAAAAAGAATATAATCCGCGTGGGCGGATATTCAATAGGAAACTTTAAATAAGTTCGTGTATCAAATAGATTAATAGTAGTAATAAGAAATAAAGAAAAATTCACTAAATATCGAATGGAAAGCTAACAAAATTAATTAAAATTATTAAATTAATAATTGAGTTTATATTTATTCGCATCAAAAGACACAACTATAAGAGGAAATTTAATTGTTTCCAGACTTCAAAAGAAGAAAATTTGTCTTCATTGTATCTTTAGTTTTGTTTTGTATCATAATATGAAGTTATATAAATAGAAAATTTTCGTCAGTTTTTGGTTTAATATTATGAAACTTCTAAAAGTAGGGTTGAGTTTATAATTATTTATGACGATGTATGTACGTATACATGTCCCCAGCACGCAACCTAATAATAATCACGCACGGCCTTAGTTTTTGCGTTATACATAAGTTTACGTTTAGTGGTACGTATAAATAGCAATGAATGGTAATTACTAATTGAATTTACGATACTCTTACGAAATCAAATGAAATAAAAATTAAATTATGCTAGCATTAGCGATCGAATGTTATTTAGTTTGTCATCTAGCCTAATTATAACCCATTAATTTACCTTTTTCTGTTCCATTATATTCCATTATATATTAAAAACCATTAGCATTAGTGAGTTGAGTTTAAGGTGGGCTATATAAAGATGCGTGCAGCGATCACCCACGCCAGCTGTGAAGTGTAATGGCAATTGAATTGAAGTTTTTCTGGACATCTCGGAACCAAAATTTATCGAATGTCTAGCTGGACAAATTGTAAAGTATAAATTAAATAAAAAATAAAAAAAGATAAAATAAAATCTCGGAACCTAAGGCTGAGCGACGGTAACGTATTTAGGGAAAAGTAGTTCAGAATAATGAGCTTCACAACATATTTCAAGATCATCGAAATGGATGGGGAGTCATTCCCTGTTATCAAGAATCATCATATTTGTAAATAATAACCTTCAGTGTGCATTTAGTGTGTCTTCGTTCGTAAGTACAGTCGGACCTCAGTAACTGCAACCTCAAGAATAGAGCTAAAACCTTCGAGTTCTAGAGATTCTAAAGTTTCCACTTGTCGAAATTTCTGAGTGAAAGCGACGTAACGAACGAAAATTCGACATACGGAAGCTTTGTAAAAAGGGACAGTTACATTCACCTTTTCACAAAGTTTTAAAGCTTTTTAAGTTTTAAAGTGTTTTAAGCTTTCTTTTAAAACTCAGTTTATTCGACGTATATGGATGCAAAAGTTAAAGACGCGGAAGACGATGACAATTATGCATTCGGGCGACAAAAAACGCAAAGGAGCAGGATACGGCTTGTCTTACGTTATTCAAGACAATCTTAACAGTCAAAAGAAAGGAGCCTTGATATGTTACCAACGAAACAATATATCGCGACCTTAAGATATCCACAGTTAAAAAAGAAATATCCAAAGAGTATCCAGCAAGAGATATAATATAAGAGTTAACAACCACCAAAACCCATTAGTTATCCAAGTATTTGACATGACGGATCAGATCCGCAGACTAAAAAGACATTACCCTTTAGATTTAAGCATTGGATTCAATTAAAATCGAATATACTATAAACTCTTATACTCCAGTTACAGTACCACGCCAAAATAATTTACTTATAATTCTCAATGAGAATTGATTGTAAAAAGTCTGCCAAATAAAAAAAAGAAAGAAAAAGAAAGGAGACGATATCGAACGATTGATTTTTCACATCTTGTGACACGCGGTATAGCTAGAAGCATACTTCGACTTGCAGATGCACCGGCAATAGAAGTTCAACTTTGATCTGTATAGTTCTGGCTATTCTAAATTCGACTTACAGGCGTAAAATAATACATCTGGACACGTGGCAAATAATTCAAGTTAAAGTGACTTTTATTTCGACTTCTAGAGGTCTTCGCAGCGAAGCGTGAGGGAATGAACAAAATTGTAGTCTTACTGAGATTTTCAAGTTGCAGAGGTTCGCCTGTATTAGGATACTTAATAATATATTATATTTGTATAGTATATATATATTGAGGATGGTTGGTCGTGTGGTAGTTTAATAACGAGATTACTCGATGTTGAAACCGTCAAATATATTTTGAAATAATTATAAATACAGAGTCAACCGTAGATTGCTCGCTACGGGTCGTTAAAAGAATGTTCGCTAAGACGCTCGGTGCTAACTGATTCGCTAAAAACTGTGTGTTGATCGCTACTAAAATCGCTCGAGACTAAGACTGAAAAGCTGGTTACCTTAAGATCGTGTTCATTTATTTATACTGATCGAGAGAGTACCGAAAAGTTTCTATTCGCCTATGTTTGATGGTTACACGTGGCGGCGACATTGCTTGTCCAGAGTTGGTTTATTCTTACATTATGTATATCCTATCGATGTTGATACTCTGGGGCACTACACAAGGTGATTCGGATTGTCCTCTAGTTCATGTGCCGCTACATATATATAATGTATATAATATATTATAACATTGCTCGAAACATCCTAATATCCCGGAATATATGTAGTTACAAGTTATCCATGAAAAAATAAAAAATTCGTTGAAGCAAATACGACTGCCACATAAAGCCTAAAAAACTGTTCTTCGATAAATAACAGAGTTCTGTATTTATTTTTACAGAGGGATGGCGAGATTCAGTGTTGGGGGCTTCGCGTCGGTTATTGGTGACTCTCGGCAGTCTCTCCCGGGACAGTTCGCCATGTCCTGCCAGGGTAAGTACTCGCATTGTTTATCCTTTGTTAGGAAAATTGGTAAAAATGTTGGGTCTTATTGTTAGTATTTGCTTCCATTCTCTCCTTGACTAGAAGATTAACAATGAAAGAAATTATTAATATTTCTTCGTTGAAAACTTTTTTTCTATTCAAATTACAAAGCGACATCAACGACACGTGAAACTCTTGCCACTCTGCTTAAGCCACGTTAGTCACCTGGGGGTAGAAGAACCGTTTCGATACTGAAATGTAAATCGAACCGCGGTTGCCACCCTTCTGCATTTCGCATTGCCAAAAGCAAGGATCTACTCGATGCCTCCGGCTGAAATATGCAAATGACACGCAACGCCGTCAGATACGATCTCGTTACCAACGCTACCGAGGGTGGATAATATTTATCGTAGGGAGATCAAGGTCCACGCGATATAGGATTCTGCAATCCTTTCTGAATTAAAAAATTCATAGCAACAACACCAACTTACCGTAATACACATTTGCTTACAATAATACTTCGTCAAACTACAGCGTATTTTGCCAGTTACAACGTACATTTTTCCTTAAAGGAAACATTTGCAGTTATTTGATCTTGTATAATCTATATTCGTTAAGCTTATAACGCTGAGTGCTTCTGCAATCACGGTACAAGTTGTCGAGGGATGATTCTACGTGTAAAAATAAGTTGGAAAAGAAGAATAATATTTTTTCGTTTAAGATTTCGTTTTCGAGAAAAATGAGATTGAAGATCGGTCGGCTGACCGTGTACTAATTATGAGTTTCGAGGTATCCGACTTCTCTTTCCCCTCGCATTGATATTTATATACATGGACAATGTCACAATTTGCTTCCTACCATTGCTGCTATCTGAGTTTCACAGTATCCGCGTTTGAAATGGTTTCATAAATAAGGATAAAAGTATTTCTTTTTAAAAATCATTTTATTAACGTAACAGGTGTTCAAAATATCGACCGCGTTGCTGCATACATAGCTCTGCTCGTCCAATAAAATTATCATCAGCACGAGCAAAAAGAGAAGTCGGATACGTCGTAACTTACAACTAGCGTACGCGTTTCTCGAAAACGTAGTTTCAAAGAAAAAATTGTCATTGTTTATCTTTGAACACATCATAGACAAATCGAACCAACTCAAGGAAAAGAACTTAAAAAATTCTACTGGCTCACTGGCCGACGTTCCAACCTAAGCACGCAGAACAAAATTACACTCTATAGTGTAGACCATACATACATAAGACCATAATAAAACCTGTCTGGACCTACGGAATCCAACTACGGGGGACAGCAAGTAATTCCAACATTGAAATACTCCAACGCTTCCAATCGAAAACGCTAAGATCCCTAATAAATGCACCCTGGTATATTACCAACGAAGCAATACATCGCTATTTCAAAATACCCATAGTCAAAGAAAAAATAACAAAATATAGCAATAGATATATCAAAAGAGTCAATAAACGTCGAAACCCTCTAATTGCTAAATTACTTAATACGTCGGACCAGATCCGCAGGCTAAAAAAACACTATCCGTTAGACTTAAGCACTAGATTCAACTAGATATTTCTAATAAGTAATATTTACTTATTTATAATATTATTATTTATAAATTATACTTATTTATAATAAATTAATAAATTTATTAACTTATTATAGATAATTGTCCATGTCACTAAGCCACGCCAGAGAAACTTACTCAAAATTCTCAATGCGAGAATTGATTGTAAAATACTTGTAAATAAAAAAAAAATTCTTTATCTTCGACTTATTTTTACACGTAAAATCCAACCACCCAATCGCTTGTACTATGATTTCGTGGACACTGTGTATATGATAACAGTAAAATAATTATTCTACATTAATCTGCGTTATCTCTGTCACAAATTAATTTTTCAGAGCTGAGTTTAAGTTTCGAACCAACCGGGAATATAAAATAATTTCGATTTCCTGGCTGTTGGTTTATTGAATGACAAAGTTGTATTAAGATTGACTTATCCTTCATCCAGGTTGCACTCTCGGTTTACGTACCTTGGTTTTCATATTCAACATCTCGCTGGGTTTAATCTCTGCTTAGATATCATCTACGTCTATACATTTCTCGGATTTTCATAGTATTTTTTTGCTTGAAAAAGATATTTTAAACGCCACTGATAGCGGCGAGAGTAATATGTGATTCTGTGATGTGCGTGAAGCTACGTACGTTTTGATATTGATGGATAATGTGTGCTTTTGGATAGAGGATACGGTAGATTTGACAATTTTAACGATGATATATGACCTTACGTTACTAGTCGCTAAAAGGAATTTTATCATCGTCGAGCATGTAACGACTTCACTTTGTTAGATTCTTTTACGAGAAATCGAAGGAACGTAACGAAAAATTTTCCATGTTTTTAGATGATAATTTGTATTTTGAAAAATGATTTATATGTGTCTTGACTTATTATAGAATGAAAATTAACAAATTGTATACAAGCTTTTGTTGTGAAACCCATAATTTTATGATTCAGGTAGACGTATTTTTCTATAATATATAGGATGTTTAAAAAGGCCGGGTGGTGACTGCATATACGAAAATAAATCGAATAATGGAATAGCATCTTTTTCATTTAAAGCTTCATTTTTGAAAGAATAATACGTATTAACTGTAAATTTCGAAATATGAAAAGGGTGATTAGTTTTCAAACTCATTTTTTTCGAAAACGAAGTCTTTAACGAGATAATGTTGTTCTTTTTTTGATTAATTTTTTCATGTAGAATCGAACTGCATGTAGAATAGAATTTGCATTCAACCGATTTTAGGACACCGTGTAATGTATGTACGGAATATGTTCAAGTATTTTTTTGCTTTTCTGGAGATAAACAAATATAGACACTAACGTGATATTTTATATCTTTTAAGCATTTAATGTTTTGATATTAACCTTTTAATTACGGAATTTAGTTTCAAAACTCGCTTATGGTGTGCGTAGTTAAAATCAAGCAATTAATTAAATAAAGTTTACGAAAAAAAGTAAAGCAAAATAAGGAAGGATTACATTTTAATTCAATAGAAAATTAATATTTCATTGTTGAAAAAGGCATCGTTATTAAAAACTTAAACATTGTCAAAAAATAATAAAATTCATAAAGGAGAAAATTAAAAAAATTCAGTTAATTCAGTGTGGTAACGTGGCTCCTTACGGATTCCATTTTTTTAGCAGACGGTCAATCTTCGAAGTGGATTTGCCTTTCATGATGTACGTGATATAAAGTTACATAAGCTGATTATAAAGTTATACGCAGCAGAGTACACAAAACAATTCGAGGAATAAACGGTACACGCACTAAGGAGAATAATCAAATAATCAAGCTTTTTTGTATAAAATACACAATGGGTTTATTGGGAGTACAAAGGAAACATACCACTAAATGTTATTTATTTTACTTTTTACTAAAATTTTAAGTTTTTATAGTTAATGGTAATTTTTTATTTCACACGACGAGTATACACGTCAATCGCAGCGAAATAAAGTTTTGGATTGACGTGTATACACGTGTATACACGTCGAACGCAGTTAAGAGAATTCTTTAAACATCGAAATAAATTGTTAATGGAGAAAGCAATATTTGATACAAATCTGTGAACTGATTTTCTGTCAACCATAAAAGAGATACATACGTGGCCTCTCATTGTTTCATTGAAATAATTCTTTCCAATATGTCCAGCTGCAAAGTAATATTATTTGGAATTTATCGTCCGATTCTTTGTCAGGAATAATACAAGGTTACTTTCAAAGTTCGTCAAATACATTACATAGTTTGGGGGCGAAAATTTACCTTGGCAGTTGTTGGTGGCACACATATAGTTCGCTTCATATTGGGTTTGATTATTATTAGTTTAAAATTGATTGCAACTTTAACACTAGAACTACCGGTAGTTAACATGAAACTATTTTTAGCAAAACCAGTCAAAATGTTTGGTCTTTAAAAAATACATAACAATAGAATATTTTTATATTTATTGATTTATTACTTTCTTACAGAAGGAATTTCATGTTATATAGTACATTTTTGGTATTATTAATCCATCTGGGAACATGGACCTAAACGAGGGTCAATACATTTATAAAATTGTAGAACCAGTCGTTTTGACTGGTATGGTATTTCTAATGTTGGCATCTAGCGATCTAGCAATCGATCCGAAATTTTCCTAATAACTGATATCGTCATATCGAATGATACGCAGTAAAAATTTTAAAAACGTGTGCAAAGTTGTACAAAACGAGGAAACTGTTTAATTGGGATTCGATAAACAGATTGCAAGATTCTTTTATACTTTGACAAGTACCAGTCAAAATGACTGGTATTGGTATAAGTAGCCTTAATACAAAATTATTTTGAGTTTGAATACATAAAAAATAAAATAAAATTCATTATATTATTCTTTTAGTTATCGTTGCGAAACTCATTATATCATTGCGGGAAAAAATGTAACACGAAGTAAGAATTTGAAAATAAATTTGTAAAATCAGTCAATTCAATTGGTGAGGTAGTTCTAGTATTAATCGAAGCATCAGGTTCCTCCTCGGTCAGGTTTCTATGATTAACATATAGTTTTATGGATGATGAATTTTGGAAAATCTCACTCGCGAGGAGCACGACAATGTATCACTGTCCGTGGTGGAGTGAATATGGGAAAAGTTTTATAAGAGTTGACAAAGTGGATTATGATACAGCAGTTCGGTATAGACAGGATCGTGACAAAGGATAAATGGATTCACCACTTGCTACTCTTAGCGCTTCCCTTAAGTTTAATAGTTTTTACGAATACTACCACTCCATCCGAAATAAAAAATCTCTTCCTAAAATTTCTTCCTCTATGTTGATAAAAGTTGAATTACAATGAAGTTAGAGGTTATAATATAAATGTTCCATTTCATTTGTAACTTTCAGATGAAAAACCTTATATAAATTATAATCTTTAATTCTTTTTCCAATTTCATATGTACTTGTATCTGTATCATAATATTTACAAATACTTATAAATGTTTATAAGTAGTTAGTATAATTATTAAAGTTAGTATAGTTCATAAATAGTTATAAATAGTTAAGGCGAAGAGTACCTGTGACTTCAAGCAACAAGTACTCTAAAAGTCACATGAATATTGTTATTTACAGTAGTATTGTTGTTTGTACGATGAGAGGAAAATTATGTTAAGAATGAAATTATATTAAGTCTAAAGAGTGTTTTCGTTCCAGTCATCTTAATGCAGTAAGACTACTGTAACAATGTAAGTAACAGTTTGCCATTGTAGTGTAACTGCAATGTAATAGTTAGTATAATGCAACAATTTGCCACTGAATATCGTGATTTCTAACGTACCAGTGCACGTTCATGATTGCAGGGAGGATCTTAGCTCGTTGACTTTCAATTTTTTGAATCTGTGGCTTGACTGCCATTCCTCGCAGCTGGATTCTATATATCTAAATCGGTTACACATTTGTATATCAAAATTTTGTTATTCCTGCTAAGTTTCGATTTTATTGAGATAAGCGAGTCTAATTGCTCCTTATTAACTAATTTGATACGTTTTATTTTTTGTTTAATGTGTTGTTTCTAAGTCAGTTAGTTTATTGTCCAAGTATGAACCTAGATATTTTATTGAGTTTGTAGTATAATGCTATTGTTGACTTCCACACTGCACTGCACGGTATTTAGTAATCTGAAGTAGGTGTATAAAGAGAAATGTCCTTCTCATATTTTGCATTTATGAAATCGGAGATTCCATTGCACGAATTCAGGTTCTTAAAGAAGAGAGAGATACGTATAATGGAAATGAAACTCTATATTTACTACTTTTCGCATTTCCATTCCTGAGCAATTTTTCTTTCTCGTTGGAATATTAACTGCGAAAAATGTCCACAAAAATGATGTTCCACATAATGAAAAATTATTATTATCCCTAATATAGTTGAGGAGATAGATCGAAGCTCGAAACTCGGCACCGCAAAGTACATTTTAGTTAATCATGCCGCGACATTGACGTCATTCTCGCATATTGGGTGCTTCCAATTTCCAGAATATTGTTGGTTTCACAATATAATATTCCAGAGAGAATATTGCTGGTTTCACAATATAATAAATCAATTCGATTCGCAGCTGCAATTGATCAATATTAAATAGCTACAATTTTGTACATACTAACGGAATTAGCGAACTTATCAACGTAAACTCTCATAATCGAGTGTCGCTAGTTATCAACCCAATAGCTGCAGCCGCAACAATCACGTTTTCTTTGCGTACCCACTCTATCGTTTCGTTGGACAAATGACAGTAGCTCTTCGAACCTCGATAACTCCAACTTCTGAAGACTATGAGACTACAATTGTGATCCTTAGAAGTTGAAATAAAACTCACCGTAACCCCTTGCCATACCATTTAAATCGGAAGAATCCGGGCCCAAACGTTGCGTCTGAATGGTCAGGGAAAGAGTCGAAGCGACGAAGACAGAGTGCCGGAACTTGAAACATGAGATCGCGCGACTGAGTGCGTAGATAGCTGCGCTCGTGTTTAGAAAAAAGACACCATTCGATACATTCATACTTGGCCCGAGATTAAGAGTACGAACGAGACTCGTGATATTCACGTTTGACATGAAATTAGACCACGAGCTTGACTCGTGATATTCAGGTTTGGCTCAAAATTCCCATCACGACTCAGACTCGTAAAAGTATGGCAAGGGGTTAACTCGAATTATTTGCCACGTACCCAGATGCGTTATTTTACCTCTATAACTCTAATTTATTGGGTCAGCAATTTTCTTGATTGCGGATTTTGTCATTACCACCTAATCACAAAATCCGCAATCACTCAGTTGCCAACCCAATAAAATAACCAGAGCTCTACAGGTCGAAGTTTACCTCCGTAAATCAAACTTCTCTGGCCGCTGCAACTTGAAGTGTGCCTGTAATTATGCCGCGTGTTTCAAGATGCGAGGAACCAATCGTTCAATATTGTCTTCTTTCTTCCAATCGTTAGGATTGTTTCGAAAAACAAGACAAGCGATATCCTGCTTCTTTGGCCTTCAATTCCATTCATATCCATATAAGGTAATTGTTTTTCGTCGGTCGAGCGCGTAATCGCCATAGTCTCCCGCGTCTTTAACTTTCGCATTTATATACGTCGAATAAAATGAGCTCTAAGAGAAAGCTTAAATTGCCAACACTTTATAAAAAGGTGAATGTAATCGAAAACCTTGGTGTAAAAACCGACTTGAACAAGTGCAGATTTTAAAAGTCGTGGGAAAGTGACAAAACTGAATCAAATACGACTTGTTTAAGCAATCACGCTAATATTTCGGATGTAACAAGGCATTAATGCGACGAATAATACAGAAAATGATACTTTTTACGTTTTTGAAAAATGTCCCTGGGAAATCTTCCTTGATATTTGTACTTGCCCGGTTCATGTACCGAAATGGAAATTTGAAATGAAATATTTTGTTTCTTCGCATCTTTATTCTTGCTTTACTTTTTTCGTGTTCCACAATCAGTTTCTCAGATAAAACACTGAAAACTGATTGGCACGTATTTATTGCCAGGTGACTGGTATGATTTTTGTCAGTCTGAAGAAATTTCGAATCGATAAGAAGAAAGACACGCAATTAATAGAAAAGATTTACTAAACGTTTGAAACACATTGACTGATAGATTGACGTTACATTAACACCATCGCTGACGCTGTATTTTAGAATAAAAACTGGCCGAGTTCTGGACATGGTCGATTCTTCTTCCCAAAGATCATGTGGATAAGTCCAGAAATTGTTATGAACGCATTGAACTTTTCTGATTCTTGCACCGATCAATAGGTGATGTATGAAAATATATAAAACTTCAACAAGTACAATTTTTGTAAAAGGTGGACTTGCCCGATTTTTGCACCAACATCTTCCATTCTATTCAATTCAATTGAATCCTGTGTGAACATCAAATTTGTCAAGAGGGATGTGAAGGGCTAAAATTAGAGAACGACAAAAGTAATAATTTGGCCATTAGTTTCTAAAGTCTACTATCTTATTCGTCCGAGAACGTTAAGTCCTTTTTATTAATTTGTAATTTAATTTGTGATTAATTTAGTGTAAGCTTTTTATTTATAACTAGTTAATATTTAGTATTTTAAAAAATGTCAATGCTTTGTTCAATTTTAAATTGGCCAATGAAAGAAATTGCGTAGCAATTGATTATGAAAGTGGTATAAGTCAAATTTCCATAGACATATACGTCTATTTCCTGTACACGCCACAGGATTATTATGATGTTATAAAACAATGTCGACAAAATAAAAAATGTATTTTACACGAAATGAAACGAGAGAATTTCGTTTCTGCAAAAATCTACAAATCTACAAATCTACAAAACAATTCAAAAATGGGCAAGAAAAAATACTAACGAAGAAAAAGGTAAACTGGCTGAAAATATATTGGATGAGATTTTGCAAAAGTGGACCGTATACTATTTTATATAAAATATCAATGGAGGACACAGAATTTAAGACGTTAGATTTATCACCTACATGTCGGGGAAGACCGCAAAAATTTGACCGCAAAGAATCTTTGTATAACAATGCTAGATCTATTACATAGGAAAAATACAAGTTATGCCAGTTATTACCTTATATATCTCCTGTGCATCATGAATATTTCAAAACACTGCCACATAAGGAGCATAAATAATATCAATATCTGATGTTAAGTTTAACAATATATAAAAATAATTAACGTTCAAAATAAAAAATACTATCTAATACTAGTAAAAAATACTAAAAAATCCTATTTCATTTCTTGTTATTATTCATAAACAAAATTGGATTAATACAAAATATATTTTATCAATTATTTAAATATATTTTTTTCAATTAACTAATTATGAAAATGGTGCAAATCCATTTACAGCTTGTAAATATATATTATTTTAGTTAAATTCGCCTAAAAGAAATGTATATAATCAAATTACATATTAATAAATTAATAGAAATATTGTCAAACTTGACATAATTAATTTATATCTTTAAATTGACTAATATGCTAACCTTTAATTTTCTCGAGGCAACAAAAAAATACTTTACCACTTTCAAAATAAACGGTCCATATTTAATGGCATTCGATGTTCATCGACAAATAGACAGTTCTCGTTTATGCAAAGGAAGCACATAGTCGCGTGTATACATGTTTTATTTTTAGAAAAATTTACCAAATATCCAGCTGGACAAATTGTAAAGAACAAATTAAATAATAATAAAAAAAAATGTTTTATTTGCATACGTCTTCAATCAATCGACAACGTATAAGAATACATAAAACTTCAACAAATACAATTTTTCTAAAAACTGGGTCTGCTCGATTTTACACCGAGATCTTCGATTATGCCTTTGTACAAAGCTTCTGTACGTTAAATTTTTGTTCGCTAAATCTCTTTTACTCGAAAATTTCGTTGAGTCGAAACCTCTATAACTCAAAGATTTTAGCTCTTCCCTTGAGGTTCGACTCACAGACGTTCGACTGTATTATTAAAACTTCTTTATGGCTCCTAAAAGCACAAAACTCTCCTTCGATCATGCCATATAGCACATCAAAGAGAAATAACTGCGACTTCTGTTTTACCAAAAGTTTCGACGTGGTCGTTTGAAACGTTGTTAATTGATAAGTGGGCGTGGTGCACCTGGCTTACTGATCGATAACAAAGACCCCTACGCTCACGTATTCTGCTCTATTTCTACCTCTATTATCCGACCATTCTATATGTATTCTGCCCCTCTTTTTACCATTTTACCTCGTATTCGTTGAAATGGACAATCATCTAGTCCGAGTTCTGTTCTTCGAAGAAAACTTAAACTGAAAGAACGTCGTCGAGTTGTTTCAACCGCCGTAAAACACGACCGAAAACCCAATTTAAAAGCAATATCGGATGTGACATTTTCGCGAATATATCTCCACTTTTCTTGGAACGTGTGGATTCCAGGTGCGCGGGATATGTCGACCATCATTAGCAGGAAAAGTAATTTTCTTACGTGGAATTACAGCTTTTGACTTTTGGCATTTCTCGCTTGGAACGCCTGGACATGGTGAAAATGAAGAAAATTGAATCGAATGCTGCAGAGTTAAGACACGCGTGAAGACGAGTATAAAGATGGAATTATAGAAAGGGTCGAAGTCGATAAGTTCGATTAGTTCTACGTGATTTAAGCGATACGCAGAAACTTGCAGTTAGAATATCAGACGAAAGGAGATCTCTTTAACTTAGAGAATTACGTTATTTTTTTAAATTTTCATTTCAGTTCGGAATTTATTTTTGTTACCTTCGATTATTTATGTTACCTCCTTATGATAAATATATCTATAAAGTTAATATTTCTTTTTTTTTTTAATGTGGAATATTAATTGAAGGCCTTTTACAAATGTCTAAGTGCGACGAAACAAGTTTTTCAGGAAGAAAAGAAAACTGCTTATGCATTTCAAGTAGTCCAAATTGATGAAAAAGAAATATATCTGCAGAAAAGCCTGTATGTGCCATCTCCTAGCTGTAAAACGAAATCAATGATCAATTCATTTAGGTAGATGACAGACAAAAATCTAGAAACAATTAACTAACGTACACTGGCATTTATATTCTTTCTACAAAGGTCACGTTGTGTTACTATTTTCTAACATTATTAGTAACTACTTAGAAATAAAAATTGCACTGAAATTCTGTTATACGATATACTCATTGCTATGTAGAACATTTTCTAACAAAAAATCAAAACTTTTCAATTTCATCTCCTATAATTTGTCTTCTTCACTTACTTTTCGATGAAACATATATCCGAGTAGCCTTGTAATAGTAAGAGGTGCAAATAACTGTGTACTCGGTTCTCAATGGGTTACTTAATTATCGTGATTCGAAATTAGAAGGAAATATAAAATTGACGGCGTCCGACATTGCGGTGGATGGGAAAATGATCGTTGTTAAACGGCGAACCGCAAAGTCCACTTATTCTACCTGAACGCACCCCGATTCACGAAGCGGCTCGAGTCGATCCCTTCTATTGCATTAAGATTAAGCGAGCCGAGCGATCAGCTTTACCTGCGGCTCGCCTTTTTCCTAAGGGTGCACCGTCACGAGCTGACCATAAATAACGCGTTATCTCGAGATCCGATAGAGGCTAATTTATTTACGAATCGCTGCCGCGACGGGGTGGCTCACAGAGTATATCACGGGAGTGGTTAACGCGTGAGTCACGTGCCATCTGCTACGCACTACCCACTCTATTATGACGTGGACTGTATATATCATTATTCTCGATGACTCGGTTTTTCGTGAAGACGGTTTCTCATCGGCAATCGTGAGCGGCGGAAAATCTAAGTATCCCTTCTTCGTTAATTGCTATCAATTTTTATCAACTTTTAATTTGTTAAAAGCGATATCCTCGTTTATATCAGTTTCTTTAAATTTCAATCTTAACCCTTTGCACACGACGGCCTTTTCGGTCGGGCGTAGTAGCAACTCGAGGTGATTTTGCGCGTATGTGACAAGTGTCTTGTAGGTAATATAAAATGATTTTATATATAAATTAACTTAAAAATCATTATATGTTAATAATTTATATACATTTACATCTTTGAACATAACATCTTTTAATATTTTTTCTGTATTTTTTTTACGATAATTTATAAAACATCTGCCAAGATGCATCCTTGGCTTGTCGGTACAAGTATCGCAATTATAAGTTATTTCGTGTCCTTCTCCTGCTTTATTTCGGTAAGAACACATCTCACAATTAGCAGTCGACGTGGAAACTCGATCTCGTGGTTGTCAAATATCAATTGGTCTACTAAAGCTTCTATAAGTCGCAGGTGGTTAAGTGGCCTTTCATTCTTTTTCTTTGTTACAGAATATATGAATTAATTAAACAAATTTCCAAATCCATTTTTTTAGAGCTTCTAAATTTACGAAACTATAATACTTTTGCCACGATCGTCGAATCTGAACTAACGTCGCAGACGTTGACAGAACCATAGTTTCCAAAGAATTTGAGCATAAATATTTCATCCCAATCTTACGGTATAACACTTTACACTTCATAATAAACAATATAAAGAGCTAAGGAACCTATTTACGCACCAATATTGCGCTCTCATCAATTGGAGAGGTCGAAATCTAGCATAAATAGGGACTGTCACCTCTCATTCTCTTCTCGAATTGCCACACGGAACGCCGTGGTGACGACAAGTAGACAGGTAGCCTCTCGAGTGCAAAGGATTAATCCATTGCTTCTCAGAGTTGTATAATTCTCTTTGAAAGTATTTTGGGAAACGCTATACATCCGTCTTTTTGTGTCTTTGTCCTTCTTCGGGTGGAACTGTAGAAAGACTGACTACGCTCCGATTTCAACGATTTTTGGATATATTGTAGAAATCGGTATTTTGCACAACTTTTTCCTATATGACTCCACTCAGACACACAACTTACATGGAAACAACATACTAAATCAATTATAAACAAAATACGAATAAGAAGAAGATAGCTGTACTGGCTAACTAGCGGAAACTCTAAACTCAGGATAGAAATAAACTACAAATTTACAAAACGAGAATAAAATCAAAAACAGCAGCAATGAGTCACATAAATAAACTAAAGTTGGTACAATCGAAGATACTGAGAACAATAGTCAACGCCCCATGATATGTCAGAAACGAGGATATACGTAAAGACTTAAAAATACCAACGGTTAAAGAAGATATCTGCAGGTACGCAGAAAAATGCAAGGAAAGACGGCAATACGTCCAAACCAGCTGGCTGCTGAAGCGAGCAAATCTCTCATAGAAAGAAGATTAAAAAGAAAACACCTCACTGACTTCACTAAAGAAATAAAATAGTCAAGCTCGAAGATGGTATCTCGCTGGGGTATCCATCCATATGTTATTTAACAATCAAGTTAGAAAAATTTACCAAATGTCCAACTGGACAAATTGTAAAGTACAAACTAAATAATAAAAAAATTTCCTCTCTCTATTCCGAGATAAAACCTCAACAATTAATGCATGTATATGCGTTATTAATAAATAATGAGTAAACAATGTTCGCTACAGATTTTAATATCTCTACATCGTGATATAGCAGCTGTTAAAAGTATCTGCTGCAGGCGGGACTACATTATGCCGTTGAGATAAAAGATTCTTGAAATTAATGCATCGCACGAGTGCAGCATATAATTTTACTTTTGTCAAGTTTTAGCAGTTGCAGCATATATTTCAAATTTTACCAAGTGCCTTCTAAGACGAAAGTTATTAATGTCTTAAATGGATAATGGTATTAAAAAAGATATTTCCAAGTTACTGTTTTAAAGCTAGAAAAATTTACCGAACGTCCAGCTGGACAAATCGTAAAGTAAAAATTAAATAAATAAAAAAAAGAAGTTACTGTTTGGTCAGAAACTTTTTAAAATTACTGTGTATGCAGTATTTTACGATACTTCTTAATAACATATAAATCCTATAATGCGAAAAGGTGTTATAAAAAGTAGTATTATAAAAGTATTATAATTTTAAATGCATAACGTGCAATTTCAAAGAACCGGAGCATGAAAAAGATAAGTGTAGAAAATATTTTCTGCAAGAAGCTACATGTAATACAACGCTATAACATAAAAATAAATATCAAACAACGAATTTGTAGCAAATTCACATAAAACTTTACACATACACGTTAAGTTTATAGCTTACTGCATATAAGTTCATTACATTTTGTGATAAGGCAGTAGATGTATCATAAAGTACCTTTTTGCGTTGAAGCAAAATATAAAAAATGTTGACAATTATTAAAAAGAAATACAAAGAAATTCAATTTACTTTATTTACAGTTCCAATTATCTTTTCCCATATTTGCACGGAGTATAATATTTGAAACCCCAGGACGTCATTTATTTTTATGCGATGTTTTTTCAGTCAGGAAAGATTTTTTTCTTTTACTTCTTTTTTTTTATTTAATTTGTACTTACAATTTGTCCAGTTGGATATTCGGTAAATTTTTCTAGTCTATCAGGAAATATGTCGTTAATTAAAAATAGAACAAGATAATGTTCCAATAGAACAAAATGGATCATACATAATTTAATAAAATAATATAAAACAAAAAATGTTGTGCATCTATTATTTCTTTCTAAAACAAAAGAAACTTTTGGAGCAACCTAATACTTTGTAATTCCAATATCATGTTCCGCGACATTTCTTTTCGCCATTAATTGGACCAGAGCTTCGCGAAACAATCCATTGTCATTCCTTAATTTAAGCAACATTAAGAAAATTACTTCTATTGAAGCTTG
Organism: Bombus terrestris; assembly: GCF_910591885.1. Classification (NCBI taxonomy): domain Eukaryota; kingdom Metazoa; phylum Arthropoda; class Insecta; order Hymenoptera; family Apidae; genus Bombus; species Bombus terrestris. Next base: position 14,980,431 of record NC_063278.1, read on the forward strand.
GGTAACTGTGTCATAAATTGCTACACGATCAGGCGATACGAAATTTATGTCGAATCAGATAATAACTTTGGAAACATGGTACGGAGCACGATTTCTTGGTTTTTCTGGTTGCGTGATTTGCATTGCAAGGAATCCTTCGAGAAATCAGACACGAAACTAACCGACTACGACAGTAGGAAGAATTCCAGCTACTTCCGAATCTAACACGCGAATCATAATCGTCAGCGATGAAATTTCCACGCTAGGTGTGTTAAAATTAGCCTGTCTTTGACTAGTTATTATACAATGCCGTGAATAAATCATAAACATAGATTCGTTTTTACATTTTTCGTGTTATCAAAACCGAAAATCGACAAAACCGTTTCTATAATTTCACATTATAATATAATACAAAAATACAAACTAAGATTTTCTTCTTTCAAAGTTTCCAAGAAATGAAATTTCCTCTTGAAACTGTGTTTGTGGCTCTGCAAGAATATAAACTCGATGTAAATAAAATTTTGTTATTTTTACATTCAGTATTTAATGGATTTTTCTTTATTTTTAATTATTTTTATTAATTTCTTACGTACGCTATCCTTTAAACTTATTTAAAGTTTCGTTTTGAATATTCGCCCACGCGGATTTTATTCTTTCTTTAAATTGGTATTTTTTTTTATTATAGGTATTTTCTATAAGTGGCCTCTCCTGATCGTAAATTTTTTTTGCTAAAAAGCTCCTTCACAGTTTCTCGAGCGTAATCAGCTTACAATTCAATGCTGGATATGGTAACAATTCTATTCAGAAATCTTGAATCCGCTTTTTTGTACTGACTGCTTTATGAAGAGGAGCATTGTTTCGTTGAAAAATTGCCTTTTTTCCTTTCATTTCATATTGAATTCCATTCCATATTGAAAGGCAATAATTCGCCATGGAACATCTTCTGATATCCTATACCGTTCAATTTTCTCTTTACAAAAACAATTTCACTTAACATATTTAAGCATGACCAATGGTTTCTTGGAAATATCGAAGAAATAATGCAGGAAACGTCTTTGAGTCTATAATCATTCAGAGCACTGTATAATAGCCATTCCTGAATGCTGAATACCTACGTGTAATTGAAAATAAATTCTCTAATTTGCGAAAGACCCGATCACTTGCACGCAAGAAATTTGCAGTTAGCGATGAAAAGTGTAAAATATTAAAATCGTGTTATAAATATAATTACGTATCTAGATGTCAGAAGTAAAAAATGAAATTTCTTGGTTGAAATAGAAACATCTCTACAGTAAATGCATCAGTGAGTATAAAACTAATGTAATGTTTATAAATCGTCTAAACTTTTATAAATTCATAGAACTTTTGATGGTATAATGTTGTATGCGTATTGACATTTAATTAATTATCTTATCAGTTGAAAATTTGATTACCTGCTTTCACAATATCTGGCTGTTAACACTTTCGTGCTGTTCGTGTTAAAATTTCGGGAAAAAATGAAATTACGTTAAAGCTCAAAACACCTCGAATAATACGAAACTTCGGCAAAAATAAGATTTGCACAAAGAAATTTCTTTCATTCAGAAACCGATACAGCAAATAGATATAACAAAGAGGAGCAGTGAATATCCTATTTACATATATACCCACTTTCACATTAGTTTAATTAAACGTTTCTAATTATTCAAATCGTCCTATGTCAGTGAAAAGGCTGATTTTATCTGAAAGCTGTTCGATACCGGAAGAATCGGTCGAACAGGTCGAGGCATTTTCGCTAATAAGCACGATCATGGATGGGAAGAGGGAGCACTAGCAAAGCTCGTTCAACTTCAAAGCGCATCGAGTGTCACTAACTAAAGTTTGAACGGCGCGGGCTGGAGAGTTTGCCATTTCCAATCCAAGTCCATTTCGTGATTAAGGGTAAACTTCTGAAGTTACCCTGGAGGACGTACGCAAACATAACATGCGTACATGCGACCGTGTGCTTCCTTTACATGAACGAGGACTGTCCATTTGTCGATGAGCATCGAATGCCACGAAATATATTTCTGCTCTTTATTCGCACCCCACTACAGAATCGCGATATAACGTTCTCGGACGAATAAGATAGTAGACTTTAGAAACTAATGGCTAAATTATTACTTTTGTCATTCTCTAATTTTAGCCCTTCACATTCCTCTTGACAAATTTGATGTTCACACAGGATTCGATTGAATTGAATAGAATGGAAGATGTTGGTGCAAAAATCGGGCAAGTCCACCTTTTACAAAAATTATACTTGTTGAAGTTTTATATATTTTCATACATCACCTATTGATCGGTGCAAGAATCAGAAAAGTTCAATGCGTTCATAACAATTTCTGGATTTACCCACGTGATCTTTGGGAAGAAGAATCGGTCATGTCCAGGACTCGGCCAGTTTTTATTCTAAAATACAGCGTCAGCGATGGTGTTAATGAAACGTCAATCTATCAGTCAATGTGTTTCAAACGTTTAGTAAATCTTTTCTATTAATTGCGTGTCTTTCTTCTTATCGATTCGAAATTTCTTCAGACTGACAAAAATCATACCAGTCACCTGGCAATAAATACGTGCCAATCAGTTTTCAGTGTTTTATCTGAGAAACTAATTGTGGAACACGAAAAAAGTGAAGCAAGAATAAAGATGCGAAGAAACAAAATATTTCATTTCAAATTTCCAGTATTTCGGTACATGAACCGAGCAAGTACAAATATCAGGGAAGATTTCCCAGGGATATTTTTCAAAAACGTAAGAAGTATAATTTTCTGTATCATTCGTCTCATCAATGCCTTTTTACATCCAAAATATTAGCGTGATTGCTTAAACAAGTCGTATTTGATTCAGTTTTATTCAATTTTTCACGACTTTTAAAATCTGCACTTGTTCGGATCGGTTTTTGCACCAAGATTTTCGATTATTTCGTATCATGACGCTCCCAAAATACGCGTGCGATGTCTTGAATGAAATGGAAAAAATGCGAGACAGGACCTTTAACGAAGGAGGCCAGTGCAGCAGAGTTAATTCGGTGGCTTTTCACAGACTTTAGCGAGCAAGATCGATAAGCAACAACGAAATTTCGTGTTGTCCCTCTTTAAACGATCCAAATAAACTATATTAAAGGCGAAAGGTTCCCTCGCAACCGATCCGATATCGGGTTGCTAATGGCGAGAACCGACCGTCATGCTGCAGCATAGAAACGTACGCAGGGATAATTGAAGGGAAGGATAAGGCTGTGTGTATATTATTTAGCAGCTTTCTATACCTTCCGCACTAGCTTCGACTCCGCTCTCGCCATTCTCTCTTAATTGCTGGCCAAATTACTTTTCCCGTGCTATGGTTAAATCGTACGGAAATTTATGTTTCCGTTCGATAGAGGCCGGATATGTTCTTCTGTAGCCCTATCATCAAAGCAACAGAATATTATACACTGCACAGGATGTGAACGCGAGACCCGGTTCTTCGGGATTATCTGTTTAGCGTAAGACTTCATGGCATCGCGATTCTCCATAGTAATAACGATGAATAGTAATAATGGATATAATGAATAATAATATAATGATATAATAATAATATAAAAGTTGATACATGTTAGTATTATTTGGGATTGCATTTGAACTTCAAATTGACATGGAAGAGGCACATTATCGTAAAAATCCAAAACAGATTTGGTTGAAAAAGAGATACGTGGCGTGGCTGATCGACGCAAGAGCAAAGTTTGGTATGAGAAATAAATTGCAGATCTATAAAATTATAATAAAGCTAATCTAGCCATATGATCAAGATTTTCCTCGAAATAACTAACCGGTTTCTGGTCCAAATAAGCAACTGGTTTCTGATGTGAAATGAGTAACTCTTATTTATTTGGAGTTGTCGACAGACTGAGAGATCCAGAAACGAATAAAAAGCCATAAATTTTGTGGTCGTACGAACGGTAACATCGTTCAGTCGAGAGCGAATAGAATATGTATAAAGCTTCCTCGCTCTGGTATTAGCGAGCCTGACGTATTATAGCTGCTCAGCCGATCGCTTTTTGATTTGCCACTATCTCGAGTCTCTAGTTCGTCCTCCGAGTTCTTTCTTGCCCTGTTCCAGAGGAAAGTCAAGTCGAATATACCTGACTCGTAATAAGGATGCTTGAGGATGTTTATGCAATCTTATATTTTCATGAATATAATTAAGGAAACGGAATCTAAATAAAAATTAAAATAAAAAAATAAATAATAATAAAAATAATAAATTTGAAGTTAACAAATAAATAATAATTACTTGATAATTAAATAAATAAATAAAAAATTAATATATATTTTGCATATTATATGCGCTCTGTTGATTTTTGAAATCTTAAGGTTTCCAAAAATGGATAAACATTCGCGATGCGGTAATAAGCAACTGGCTTGTCTCGAGCGTGTTGCTTATTTCGAGGCGAAACTGTATGCCACAATAGGGGAGTGGCGGCGAAAAGCAACAACTTGAGGTCCGACAGTCTATTGCTTGACGCCCAATCGTTTGCGCCGTATGATTCGTTAGAAACGAAGAAATGAGAAAAGATTTAAACGTCATCACAATAAGGAAAGAAATAATTAAAGCAACCAGCAGTTACAAAGAAAGAATAGAAACTCGTGTTAATCAATATGTTAGTCAATAACATACACGATCAATATATGCCGCGTAGGCTTAAAAGAACACAGCCTACTGACCTAATAGACGAATAAACACCTGCAGATAACCCAGATCGACTGATTATAATAATAATGGCGTTGTCTCAGTGCAGACATTCGTTGTCGTGCTGTTTTTTCACATTTAAAACAATTTGCCTAACGAGTATTGACAAATTACAATATTTTTTTTCTTTTTTTATTATTTAATTTGTACTTTACAATTTATCCAGCTAGACATTTGGTAAATTGAATTTGCAATATAGCGCATAAAAAAGATATTAACAGATGCATAACTTTCATGTTCTCAAACGAGTATTTTATACAAATTTCACCATTACTGTGGAATAAACTGAACTGCAAAATTAGTGGAAAACAACAACAAACACTAAGGAAAAATAATAAATTTGTTTAACAAAGGAATAAAATACTGCGTCGATTACTAATAAAAGAATAACCTTCGACGTATTAAATTCATTAAAACATGTTATTGAACAAAAAGGACACCGTACAAAATATTAAACTCCAAAACAATTGCCATTTCAGCTTTCTTAACATCAATTCCTAAAGCGCCCGAATATTTTTGAGACATGAAAATTCACTTTTAGTTAACTTTTTCTTAAATATTTGAACAACGGTTTGTTTTAAGTCAAAAATATTTTACTTTCTGACTATACTTCGATACACTACTATTGCTTAAAGGCAATAAATAAAAAGATATAATAATTCTTGTTGTAATAAATATTTAATTTAATTAATTTTTTGTAGACGAAGACACGTCTATATCTCTGATTTACTCTTCGAAAAACTGACCGTTGCTAATCAACACAAAAAAAGAAAAAAAGAAGAAAGACAGGAAATTGTCGTCTACTCATACTAAATAAATGATTGCCATGCCCCTGTCCCATTCGTGTTACAATCCGTGCGTAAAGGAACATTTGCTGTACGTTGATTAAATTTTCCCAGTCACATACCACACACGGGCACTCGTTTCTTGCAATATTCCAACACAACTGCAAAATATTTTTACTATTTCACCCGCATCTATTTCAAATATAGAACATAGAAGTCAACGCTGTGCTAACATGCAAATATGTTCAAGGCTCGAGTGTTGTAATTGTATGTTTGTGCGCATGCTTGTAATCGAACAGCAGTGTTTACTACTTTTTTTCTTTTTTATTATTTAATTTGTACTTTACAATTTGTCCAGCTGGACATTTGGTAAATTTTTCTAACTTAATTGCTAAATAACATGTGGATGGCTACCCCCAACAGGACACCATCTTCGAGTTTAACTATTTTATTTCTTTAGTGAAGTCAGTGAGGTGTTTTCTTTTTAGTCTTCTTTCTATGAGAATTTTGCTCGCTTCAACAGCCAGCTGGTTTGGATGTCTTGCAGTTCTTTCCTTATATTTTTCTACGTACCTGTCGATTTCTTCTTTGACCGTTGGTATTTTTAAGTCTTTGCGTATGTCCTCGTTTCTGACATACCATGGGACGTTGACTATTGTTCTCAGTATCATTTTGTAGATTTTTAGTTTATTTCTATCCTGAGTTTAGAGTTTCCACTAGTTAGCCAGTACTATTAAATATATTTTAAACGCGTTTCGATGTAAAATAATGGAATTTTCAAGACCAGTTATAGTGTATTTTAGTGAAAATATCGATGTATCAATGTCGTAAAAAGTAGATTCCTAATGATATGATGGTACGTGCAGTGGAACACACGTGGCGTGAAAGGGAAATAAAGATACAAATCTGACACCAGCCTGCATGTATATGTATATGTGCGGTATAAAAAGGTTTATCGTCAATCTAAAACGCAAAACAGTGAAAATAAATTCGAGAAGGGCGTGAAGCATACTTGTGCAAGGGTCAAGTTCTCGGTCGTCTCATTAGAAACGCGAGTATAATCCCCCTGTTGTCGGTTCGCTCTCCAATTACTGTTCACTCGTTCCTGATTCGAAGCAGGTTCAGTAGGTAGCCAGTGGCGTAGGCAGCCATACACATTTCATCACCGAGTATACGATTATGGGCACATTTACAATTACGTCATGTTAAACAGAAATATGTCTATGTCTCGCTTAATTAAAATTAATACAGATTGATATTTGTATAATTACTGCTATTGTCTTCGTCGTTTTAATAAAGAAAGATCTGCGACTTGGCTGCGGATGTCCATGCGAATTTATCATTTTGTAGATGTGTTAGGTTGTCCGGAAAGTGTTTTTCTTTCGCAAACGTTTTTTTACAACAGTACACCTACATAGAAACGTGAAACCAAGTCTGTGATATGTCACAGTGTTTATTTCAACAGAACAAAATGGATCGTACGTAATTCGACAAAATAATATAAAAGAAAAAACGTTGTGCGTTTATTATTTCCTCATAAAACGAAAGAAACTTTTCGGATAACCTAATAATTTGACAAGCGTAAGCTAAGTATGATGCTTGCACCGATTAAATGTTGTGATATATTATTACTTTCATGGTATATTCTTATTTACATTTTATATTATTCATATATATTTTATTATACATTTATTATATTTTCGTTATTATATTATATTACGTACATTATTTGTATATTTATTATATATTTTTGACTATTTGACTTACAATGAGATGCCAAAATCCGGCAATATTTGTCCGATCATTATCCGAAACCAATTATGCATAATGGCTTGGTCAGAAGCTCTTAATCCAAATTATCATTAATTAGAAATAACAACCAGTTTTAACCAGCATACAGTTAATCGTCGAATTAATTAATCGAAGATAGTATAGGACAAAATTGTCGGTGAAAAAGATTTACACATTAAAATTATAGTTCGCTCGGAATATTAAATTCTGACAGAATTCAAAGTCTAAGTGTAACATACATATACATTCCCAATATACAATATAACAAGAGAAACACAAAATTGAATTGTAAAATTATGGAATTTATGAAGTAACTCTTTTTCTGTTCCATTTAATCTTCTTTTCTCTCCTTTTTCTTCTGCTACCTTTTATCATGTTTGCTATTACATCAAATTTTTCTAGATCGATGGACCCTCGCATTGATTGTAAAAAAGTGAGAAACGCATTACATTCACGGGCTGATTCTTTTTTTCAGGAGTCTTTTTTTCAGAATTAATAGGAAAGCCTCTGGGCTACGCCATTGTGCCGTGGCTCAAGAAAATTCTGTCAGTCCTTTTCGCGCGTGTATAAAGAGTTTGCACGCGTCGTTCACGCAAAATCCGTAATTGCTTCGCACGGTTGCACATCGCTGACTGTTTGCCAATTTGTTCGGTTTGCCGGTGTTTGCGTTCCGCTGAAAATACCGACCCTCCCTTTGCTTCGGGGATTTCGCCATCCGCTATGAGCGCGACGTTATTTCTATCAGACGTATGACACGACACGACAAACAATGTTTAAAAGAACTTGCAGTTTGTTGGTTGCTAAGGAATTCCGTTGAGTTAAGGCTTATTGCTATGCACCGCTCGAAATCGAAGTTGAGCGACTGAATTTATTAGTTTGGTATAACTTTGATTATCCGAGATGATGCGGACCTACCTCGGATAATCGAAAACATGGATAATACGGATAGATCTACTGGCGTTCATAAATCGTAGAAAAACGGAATAAACCGTACAAAGCATAGAATAAAATCTTAGAAAACATTTTGATAATGTAATGTTGCGCATATATTTAAGTTAAATTAATCATTTAACGGTTGAAAGTTTGATGAACTATTTTCACAGTACCTCGCTATTTACATCTTCGTAGTCGTGTTAAAAGTTAAAATTTTGAAAAAGAATGAGGTTATGGCAAAGTTCAAAGCACCTCGTATAATACGAAACTTCGGTTAAACGGAACTAGGATAATCGAGACTCCGCTGTATTTGGTCGTTTGAAAAATCTGCAAAAGTTGAGGAAATTTGAAAACTTCTCTTACCTTTCTGTTATCTGTTGAGTAACCTAATGATCGTTTCTCGGAGAAATCTTCGTCTTTTGCGCAATATAGGGTAAGTGAACCAAATCTCGTCCACTGATTAATCTCTGTTGTTGATTGCTCCAGTCTGCAAACAGTAATTGGAATTTAAAATAGAAATGCCGTTAATTAGGCGATAGCAGGAACAAAGGAATTCTTAATATTCGAAGTCGTATTTCAACGTCTAAAGTACGTAACTCTAGCATTTAGTTTTGGTGACGCATAGTATGTTGCTTCTATTTTCATATTGCGAAGTCGTCATTTCGTCCTGTCATTTATCGATCAGAATTGGCAATTATATTAAAAAATGGCTTTGTGCCTAATGTTGTGCCCCTACGTAGATAACTGGGGACGGAATTAGGAACGCCTTTTTCGGAAAGAAATTCGAAATAGAGTCATCGAATGAAAGCGAAGCGGATCAAAATGTGATCTGTTTTATATGTGACGAGCAATTTTCGGACGATGCTTTAGATGGTGTTATATGCTGTGCACATCTACATCTCAAATTAAAAAATCTGATATATCTTCATAATGAAACATATTTCGAGGGCATAAGAGGCGAATAATATAAACATTTTCTAACTAAAACTGAGGAGAAGGAAATAGAAACACCTTTTTTAACAACCTATAAACGCATATATTTACTTTTTTTTTTACTCTGTTTGTATGGACTTTTATAATCTGATTACAGACCTTCCTTGCTAAATTTTCAAGATAATTATACAAATTTTGTTAGATTAAGAAGCGGATTCAATTTTGGATAAATGTTAAAAAAACTTTCGCAGAACGAAATTTGAGCACCTTATGCTGTTCTTTCAAATAGTTTTTGCAAGATTATAGCATACTTCATACTGTTCAAAATATTTACAAAGACTAGATTGTGAGAAAACTATGCCTATGGTCAGGTGAATGGACGGTGCAGAATATTCTGAGAATAAACTGAGGCTTAACGCTTATTGCTTGCACGGCTCTTTATCGGTGACTTATCGATCTTTCTTAGATATTATTCTCTAATTGCTCCACTAAACGTCCAATTAGGAACGTTATTTATTTGGAATTTAACGTTTCGTTATACCGTAGAAGTCTATAATACATAATAATTTCTTCATCTTGATCAAATCAAATTTTAACGACAACGTTACGATGGGCAATCTGTGTGTAAATATTCTGTATATAAAGTTGATTATTGTACCTACACTATATTTGACAATTCTCATTTTTATGTGAATTAAAGTCTGAGCTTATAGGTTACAATTAGAATTAAAGTTATATGTACCTGCATATATGTATAAACTTATGGCAAATGCAATGCACATTTACAGTTTAAGTTATTTTTGCCATGAGTATAAACATCGAACGTTAAAAGCGACGAATATAGAAATGAAGTAAATTATATAATCAAGAAAATCTTTGGTTTACTTAATTATTCAAAATTGGTGTGGAGGCGTTCTTCGAGTCGATAAGACGAGGTGCCCTGTTTATGAATCACAGTTGACATTATTTCAACATTTTTAGATGATAAATTTTAGGGAAATGAATCTACTGAAATGTTTTAAGATGCTTCCGTAAAATATTTCTCTTATTTAATATGAAAGTGAGATAAAGATATGTAGTAAAGAAAATATCTTCATATTTACTATCTTTAGATATCTTATTTAAATATCTTTAAATATCTCCGTATCTTCGTCCTGTACATTGTGAAAAATGTGAAAGAAATAAGCTAAGAAGATACATCAAATAGCAAGAAGTAAGATTAAGGATGGTGAAATGGAATGAAATTTCCCTTCTGAATTTATCAGCGTAGATAGACAAAGAATATCATTTCTTTTGAAGGATAGCAATGATATTCAAGGCCGCGTAAATCGACTTTTATCGTCATTCCATACCAGAAATTGCCGCGAGTTTTCACAGCTGCCAAGAACCAACTCCCTTCGTCGTTTCCAAAACAGCGGGGAAACTTATTTTTTCCCTCGAAGCGTCTCCTTGGTCGTTCTTCGGAAGCGAAGGAGGAGACTTTATTAAAGCGTAAGCTAGAATGCTCCCCGAGGACCGACACGATTATATCAAAGACCCGAGCCGATTAGGCATCGAGAAAAATTGAACACTCTGTCCTTTTCCTTTCTCTTTCTCTCTCTTTTCCAACACTTTTTTACTTTATCTGAATTCCTCCTCTAAAACGAGTACAAAACTTTTTCGCTCCTTCTATGTGAAAAAAATTTTTTTCTTTTAATGATTTAATTTGTACTTTACAATTTATCTAGCTGGACATTCGGTAATTTTTTTTAACTTTATTGTTAATTAACATGTGAATGGCTGTACCCAGCGGGATACCATCTTCGAGTTTGTCTACGCGTAGAATTTAACTTACAGTTAGAAAGGAACATCGATGGTCGATACACATCGATTGTAATGAAACGTTGCACGGTTGTTCAGTGGATCAACCAAGGAATTTTATTATTTTTGGCTAGTGCTACTTTTTTGCTTTAAACCCTTAGAGTGCTGAATACTCACGGCCTATGCGGTCCGTACGGACGGCGCGCGGCTAGCGCTGACGATCGCTGTGGACGAAACACTTTTTCGTTAGACTGAACTCTATTGATTGACTATTCAAAACGCAAATCGTAATAAGTTATAGTAATTCTTTTGCACGAGATTAAATTATACAAGAATGTTATTTTTTGGTATTAATTATTTATTATAAACACTGAAATTTACAATAAACTAGAATTTGGATAATAAACTAGAAAACAATAAACTAGAAAACTAAATTTAGTAAATATAACACAAATTAATAATTTAGTTGTGTGTTCAGTTGTGTGAAAAATTTCAAAACAATTATCGATACATAAATCCGACATCGCATTTTCTGCATTCTCTTATTTTTCACACAAACAACACATTTTCTTCTTGAGAATTAGATGCGACTGTCCGCGAAACAGGTAGACAACTGTTATAACGAGGCATTATATGCATCTGTTTACTGTCGTTACTAAGGAATACATTTATATTTATCTCACACAAACGTAATAGTATTACTTCTGCGTAGGTGTTCGGAAAAATTGACAAACGCATACATGCGTCCTTAGTCCATGCCGGGCACTCACAGAAAACGCATATATGTGTCCTTAGTCCACACCGATAGCTTTCGCCAGACGCGTATATGCACCCATAGCACTCTAAGGGTTAAAAAAAGAATATTGCATTGTATTCGAGTATCAGGTTTTATTTAAGTTCCTGTAAATCGTAAAGGACATGTTGAGAATTGTGGATCTTAATTGCCGAAATAAGAGTAAAGAAACACTAAGGTTACTCTTAGAATTCATAATAAAATAGTTTTAGATTTATTTAAGAAACGATTTCCAGGATCTTCGTCGATACACATTTGCACGCGTCTCAGCAGGCTCTGTGTCTCACCATCTTCCATATCACACAGCCAACGGAACAGTTACATTCATCTGTTTTTTGAGACGCCGCGTACACACATACTTCGACTCACTCATATTCACATACGTGTGTCACTACTACGCGGCGAATCTAGTCTAGCACACAAAATTATATATATCTCAATAGGACACAAGATATCAAAAAACAATTCAAAATGTGAAATCTTTGTAATTCGAAAATTTTCTAACAATTCAACTGTTCACTTAGAAACTACACTCGACACGTAGCCATGCAGAGTGTTTCGTTTAACTGAAAACGTTAGAATATCTGGCTTAATTGAGGAATCAAAGTTATCAAAAAAATATTCGAAAGAGGACATCATACGGTGGAAATTATTTTTTTGCAGATCCAGTAGTGGAGGCCAGGGTTCAAGGTTAATGTTATTTTTAAAGAAGGCATCATACATTTTTTAATACATCAATCGATCCATCTCAGATTATCTTTGTCTTTCATACGTTACAACGTATACGTGTCTTTCGTCTTTCCTTGTTTTTCACGCGACAAATCAATAAAATATCTGCCAAACGAATAATTTTTCGACATAAATAGGTTAATACCATTTTTTATAGGAAATACCGAGATCGATCGATTAGTGTAAAAAAATAAGTTGATCTTGAAATCTCTTCCATTATTGCAAAAACTAATTTCCACCGTATGATGTCCTTTTTCGAACATTTTTTTATATCTTTGGTCCCTCGTGAAATATTTTGTCGTTTCTAGTTAAACGAAATGCCCTGTATATCGAGTGTAGTTTCTACGTGAATAGTTGAATCGTTGGAGAAGTTTCAAATTTCGAACTGTTTTTTTTATATCTTATATTGTTTGCAATTTACAAGTTTATATCCTGCTACTGGATCTGCAAAAAAAAGAATGATTTTCATGATGTCAAACAACTTCGAGTCAAACAACTTCTCTTAAAACATTGATAATTAAACATTTGATAACTTTAATCCCTCGTGTCATATTCTACCGTTCCCAGTTAAGCGAAACACCCTGTATATGTATACAGTACGTACTGCGAAATTGTGTGCACGATTTTTGAAGCACTTGCGACTACGTGGCAAAAAATGTCATAAACGAAAGTTAATCTCCTTCCAATCAGCTACAAATTACTTTGCTTTAGCTACAAGATGCAATATTTAAAATCACAGAAAAATGCTTTCTTCTATAACTAATCAAGATCTTAATTTTTTTAAATGGCGCGATGTATTTTTGATTTCATGGTATCACAGCCAATGCTAAGACGATTTCAGCAACCTAAATACTATGACTTCCATATGACCAGGAGTTTAGAAGTATTGAATTCATTGATTCACTGGTCGTTAACGTGTGAAATTTGGTTTAGTAGGGCGTAGAAGGTCGGACGTTTGCAATAACGTTTATATTGTCAAGAAATTGCAACAGTAAAAATTACCAAAGTACTTTTTATTCAACGGAATTGCTTTAACCTTTTTACATGGAATTGTACATTGGACTTCTTATCCGTGAATATTTGTATATATCGTGCTTATAATTAACGTCTGAATTGCACGACACTTTCCAATTGCACGACACAAAGTTCCGTTCTGTTCATTAAAGTTTGATGTGTAAAAGAAAATGAACCTCGTGGATCTACTTCCCCGCATGCATGTTTTATTTTATCTTGAAGCTTCTCTATAAAGTTTGCTGTTTTGCGTCAACAAAGGAGCATAAAAATCTAATGAAGATAAATCTGGTGAAGGAAGCAGTAATTTTTACTATTGCAATATGTTGATAGCACGAATGTTACTATAAACGTGTATGAACGACCTATAAACCAATGAACTCAAGATTTCTGAGCTCATGGCCATCCGAAAATCATGGCATTTAGGTCGTTTAATTTGTCTTTACATTAGCTACAATATCACGAAATCAAAAATACATCGTGCCATTTAAGAAAGATAAAATGAACTACATCTTTTATAAAAAGAAGTATTTTTGTGATTTTTAGTAATTTATAAATGATTCCAGAGGTATCAACTTTTCTTGGAAATATTTTTTGTCATATTATAGGAAGTGCTATATATAATATATATCGGCTTATATATACCATAGATCGATAAACAGGAAGCTTTTTCAGGAAGCGTCTCAATTTTCAATTTCAAATTTATGAAGCGGAATCAGAAACAATTTTGAATATGAACCTGTATGGTACGATACATGTTGCTTGGAAGAATGCGTGAAATATTAAAATCAGAGCATACGAAATAGTATTTTCTGCGTCGTCGTGCGGTAGCGCGTTGAGCCGCGCGAAATTCGAAAACCAAAAATTGTATTTCGCGATGAATATCGACGCGCGATTTACCTTCTGCTAGAATATTTCGGATGCAAACAAGGTTGACGTGCAAATTCATTGGACGTGAATTTAGCAACAAGATAAAACCACTTAAAAAAAAAAAAAAAAAAAGAAAAGAAAGGAAGGGAAAAGGGAGAACGTCGAGATAGAATGCAAAATGAAATAATTTTCAATAACTCTTCGAATGACTCGTTACAGGGGTTACATCGGTATGCAAATATCGTCGAGTGACGCGTCAAAGAAAAGAAGACGAGAGATTATCCGTACAAAGGGTCACCGCAATTTTCAAACAACAAGCAATTTCCATCGATCGATCGTGCCGCCAGATACAGACATACAGTCAGATGAAACAAAAGTTCGGGGAGGAGTGGCTGGTTCTTCTTATCGATGCAAAACAGTGCGGAGGGTCGTAGCAATTAAGAGATAACAAGGTTTCCCCCTCGGCACCCCTCCAATTAGTAACACCCAGGGCCCCCTTACCGCTGTCAGGCCAGCAACAACCCCCCTTAGGCTTCCTTTATACTTTATAGTCACTGTACTACCCACCATCCATGTCTCCCTTTTTCGTTCCACTTGCTCCTCTCCCTTGTTTCGCTATTGTTCCTTCATTTTTTTCTCGTAATTATTTTCTGCTCCCCTTCCTTCCTTCTTTATCTTGTATTTCTTTCTTTTTGTTTCGTACCGATTTTCTCGCGACAGTTTACTCGTGGCAATTGTTTCGGTAGTTATCGATATCGATGATTTCCTATGATTTTCCATGATTTTCTGTTGGATTATTGTGAAATGTGAGTACGTGTGTATGATGTGTGTGACTGGAAAAATTTAATCATCGTATTGTAAATATTCCCTTAAACATGAATCATAATACGAATAGGAAAAGGACGTGGCAACCGCTTATTTAGTATGAATGGAGGGTGATTTTCTGCCGTTTCTTTCTTTGCCTAGTAACAACCAGTTTTGAAGAGAAAATTAGAAATACAAACGTGCTTTCCTCAGAAAAAAATGAATCAAATTAAATAATTATTACAACAAGGATTATTAAATTTTTTAATTTATCATCTTTAACCAACATTTTCGATTTTCGATTTTTGATTTTTGAATACGTTGTCGGAGGCGTTATACTGAATTACTTTGTCTTAAAGCAGAGTGTACCAATCTTTGATGTTCTGACAAAAAAATACCGCAAATAAGAATTAATCAGTGTTTTGCCGGCTAGAAGCTGTAAGAAATGTCCAGGAAATTGTTTCTTCCATAATATATTAAGTTTTTAAATGATACAATATTGTTGTAGCTGATATCAAGAAGAGTTCAACGACCTAGTATACTGTAACCTTGAAGTGGCCTTAAAGTGACTATATGCTGAGGTTTATTTTATAGACACGAATAACGTACAGGAAGAGACGTAACTTCATGTTACTCTTGTATGTTTAATTACAATAAACTACAAATGATTCCATAAACGTAATTGCGACCTATGCATAAGTTTGTAACAGTTGCCGCTGTAATACAATGAGAACGAAATTTCATGCGCGCTGTACAGATTCGCTGCTTTGGCTGTTCAATATTTTGAATTGACTCAGACTATAGACCTCTGACTGTAGACAAGCCCATAGAAAAAAGTCTACTGGTGATCTACGATAATATAAAGTCAAAAATATTGTATCATTGAAAAACATCAAGGAGACCTTCGTATCTTATAAAATCCTATAAAAATAATTTGCAGGAAATTTTTTTATACAACTCGTAGTCCACCAAACACTGATTAACTTATATTTAAGACATTTTTCTGTCAGACTATCAGAAGTACCCAAAGAATCATGGCAACGGTTACGTGATACAGCCTACGTATGTCATCACCACTCGACCTTGGTTTCCAAAATATTCGCAAAATTGTCGATATTATTGCAATGAATTCTGCCTATAATTGGACGTCTAATTATGCATATAATTATGCGGCAATATGTGTGCACGTGAGACCTCACGGCGGCTGGCAACCAATACTAAGATAAATTTTTTCCAAGAATTTAAAGTAGTGGTACCGATAAATTTTGGCAACTATCTCGCAAATAAAGGCCGAGCAACAGATGTATAGAAAAAAATTGTTCAAAATGTTGATTTCCTCAACATATCTAAAAAATAATTTTTATAAAGTTATATGATGGGTGGTTAGGTGGGTAAGAAATCGATGATTGAAAACTTCTTAGACAACACTCTAACACTGCCAAACACCGAGCTTTCTAGCAGAGGGGGAAATCTTCTTTGACTTAAAATTATTTTAGAAATTGGATTTTTTTTACTATTTTAAAATCTTAAGTGTGCAATAATATAACACAATAATAATACATATAATAATAATAATAGCACACAATAATCCAAATGCATCACAGAATTTTCTACTTTTCGCACTAACATAGTCAAAATTCGTACGACGAAAGATTGTATTTGTAGAAAAACCACCATGTGCCATTTTTAGTTCTGTCGAAAATTGCCTGTTCCATTCTTTTAAATTCGCAAGCATTGTAAGCACCATTTCCGTTTGTAGACAATTTTTCGTTTCTCATAAAATTAATTTCCCTCCTTTTATTAAGTTCCACTTGTACTACAAACTGACTTTTTAAATTTCGATTTTTACCGACGTTAGCCCAAGATGTAACAAAAAGATTTAGAGCGATTTTTAAGATGTACAATTCGCAAGATACATATATTTTAATCGTGAATCAGGATTAAATCTGGTGATAATGCAAGGGAGTGTTTATACTAGAAATTTTGCTTTGACGTGAAATGTATAGATAGACAGAATGACACAATGGCGATTGCATTTATTTATGTCAGACACGTGCTGCATTACTACAGCCTTGCTCTACGAAGACAGTTTCGAGAAATAACGGGAATAATATTGGTCACGATGCGAAGTATTAAGCCTTTGTGTCTCGGAAACATTTTAATTGATCTATCCGTTTCCAATTCAGTAATTAAAAACGGGATTTATGAAGAAAAGTTCAGGATTCTTTTATCGTTACGTATTGTGAAGACGAGTTAGAAGACCAAGTAAACAATAATTAAAAGGCGCTTATGTAATCACTTGGGACAAATTGATATTTTTCATATGAAACGCAGCTACGATTTCAATTGTTCGATTGGTATCCAACAAATTTCTATTATCCAATGTTTTCATAACTGATTAGTAGTATATTAAAATGTAATTAATATTTATTAGTATTAAGACTATACTATACAGTATAGTTATTATAAATTTATACACCATAGTTATTACGTATTCAGTTAAAATCAGATTCCGAAATGCTTAATTCAGTAAAGAAGATGCTTTATATGAACTAGTAGACAAAACTGTTTTAATAATGGAATTTTCCGATAATAGAACGATCACTTTTCTGGCATGACATTTCACTTGTTCGAGTACAGATTACGATTAACTGAAAGTTCCTTTAAATATTTATGCATTCTGTATCCTTTCGACTGCGAAGTGATATAATTCTTTCAATATAAGTAACTGAGTAGAGTTACATTCTTTTTTTATTTCGAACCATCGAAGCTCTTTTTCAAACGCTACGAATGCTTCGCCGTGAGAAGACAATTCTCCGTTACCACTTTCGTTTGCTGTATCCATTTGTGTAAATATAAAAAGATTGTATGTTTAAGGATTTTTTACCGTCACCAGGATCAGAGAAATAATAATGATAATAATAATTTTAATTTTATAATAATTTTCAGTACCAATTTTTTTGTTTTTTAATACCTGCAACCGTGGCTTTTCCAACATCGTGTATTTTCGTTAATTCTGATGCAGTTGCATCACTTTAGAGTCTTTTAATCCTGTCGTATTTTGTCAACCAGAATTCATTGTCAAATCGAATAAAACGAAGACTACATTATATATGAACACTAATAAAATATCTAAAATGCCTAAAACGGGAAAACGCATTCGTTACTAGGAAATATTATCCCGGAATTACTTAAATACTAAATATTATAATATACCGGCAAATACTAATATAATATAATATTATTATCCGCATAATACAAATTCGAATATTGAGGTACCTAAATAAAGGAGGCTCTACCGTATGTTTAATATTTTTCCTTTCCAATACATTTTATTTACCACGTTGAAAATGTCTTTTATATAAAGAATAGGGACAGGGTCAAATGTTATTTATCTGTCATGAAGAGGAATGGCGATTCGAAAAGGCATTGCGAAACATTGAGCTACACAATACTTTTAACGTTTTACCGTTTCCACGAATCTCGATTTGAATCTCCCCATCTCCCGCTGTCGATTTTCCTTTGCATCCCGCCTGGTCCTGTTTGCATAGAATAGAGGTCCGCAGGGAATTATGGTACAGAGGGAAGGATCGCAAGGTGCCACTTGTGATGGAAGGTACATATTATCCGGCGCGCGTCCACGCGACGACACAACGAAGGGAAGTGCAAGGAAATTGAGCGTACGTAAAATTTCCGTTCAGAGGAAATACATGGAATCCTCGACGAAGCTTCTACCCTCTATCCTATATACCATGAGACTTGATCGTTTATTGCGATTGCACGACACAAGTGTGTGTTCTTATACTCGAAATATCTTTTGCAAACATTTCCGTGTATAACCGTCGGATATTATTGCGATTTGGAATACCAAAATATTTGGAGAAGATTAATTTTTCTATTTCTTTGATTCGAGATTCTTTGCAGTTGGAAAAAGATATGCGCAACTGAAGGACACTAAAGAGAAACTTTATGTTATACAAGTAAATGTAAATAAAAGTAGATGTTTACAATTATATAGTTACATAGTATAACATTATATAATATTACGTTACAACGTATTACGTTATAACGTATTATATTATATAGTATTACGTTGTAACGTATTACGTTATATAGTATTACGTTATATAGTATTACGTTATATAGTATTATGTTACAACGAATTACGTTATATAGTATTACGTTATATAGTATTATGTTATATATAATAGTATTACGTAGTAACGTATTACGTTATATAGTACAGTTACGTTAACGTATTACGTTATATAGAACAGAGAAGATTATATTTTATATTTTTTTATATTTTATAATGTATTACGTTTAATTTATATTTTTATATTTTAATAACGTATTACGTTATATACTACAGAGCTCTGTAGCTCGAAAATCTCTACGTTCTTGTTCATTCCCTTCCGCTGTGAAAACATTCTGGAAGTGGAAAAAGAAATTACTTTAACTCGAGTTATTTGCCACGTGTCCAGATGCGTTGTTTTATTTCTGTAACTCGAATTTAGAACAGTCAGAGCTGTACAGGTCGAAGTTATGTTACGTGTTACAAGATGTAAGAAACTAATCGTTCGATATTGTATCCTTTTTTTCAACCGTTAGGATTATCTCGAATAACGTAAGATGACATAAGCCATATCTCTAGTTCTTCGCCCTTCGATTACGTGCATATCCATGCAAGCTAATCGTTTTTCGTTAATCGAACGCGTAATTGTTATCGTCTCCTGCGTTTCTAACTTTAGCATCTATGTACGTCAAATAAAACGACTTCGAAGAGGAAGTTTAACCTCGTAGGTACGGTTGAATTTTGCACGGAGCTGTTTCTTTGTACAGCAGAGTTTGACGCGAATTACGCGTAAAGGATACATCACTACAATGTGTGACGGATAATGCTGTCCCTACGCAAGCACATTGGAACGAAGTTTTTAATAACTAAATTATAATTTTTCATAAAGATATGATGCGTATACTTTTAACTTTAATAATTTGCTTTAATAATTAATAATACAATTAAGTATGATATATTTTAAAGCACAATACCACAGAGACCCACATCACAATTTTCACACTCATAGCGCGATAGTGTTTTTCAAATTGCTCTTCGTTTTCTATTTTCAAACGACATTTTGAGGTTGAAGATTCTAAAGAATTCTAAGGATACGGATCGGCATGTTAAAGAGATCATCTAACAATGGTATATTTATATTAACAAAATGGAACAATTGATACCTGACACTGTCGTATCAAAAACAAAGACTATATGTTCTGTCTGTATATTGTTAACACTGCTATAAAACATTATGAGGGCAAAAGAAGTGTGAAGCAAAACAAATGAAAACGATCATTTAGTTCAAACGGTGAGCGAATGAGTCACTATAGTGGCGCATCGTACCTGAGAGGTTAAAAGACTAACACTCCGAAAAGGTGAACGTAGTTGTGCCTTCGTACGAAGCTTCGTATATATGTGGAATTTTCGTTTGTTAAACCTTCTTTACTTAAAAAATTTCGATAAGTCAGAATCTTTGAGATTCGAGTTACCGAGGTTCAATTATGTTTATGTTAGATTGGAAGAATTATGAGAAATACGAACGACATTCGATTAGTTCATACTCAATAAGATGCATTCACAAGGAATTTATATTTTATTATTAATTTATTATGTTCTTGTCATATTATATTATGCCTCAATTTATTATTAATTTATTATATAAAGAGTTCATAATTTATCATTTTAAAATAATTTATTTATCACGTTTACTATTTTGTATTAATTTATATATTATTCATATTTTATTATTATTAAGAATATTCATACTTTAAATTACATCAAATATTGAAACTTGGATGTTACGCGGCATGGAACGCTCGGCTTTCCCGAGACATGGCATCATTTAATTATACAAGTAAAATTCTCGCGTCGCAATTATCGATGAGATGTACAACCAACACAGCACGCTGTACATCCTCGTCCCGACGAGAATGCCTGAATGGCCTCGATCAAGCAGACCTCGTTTGCTCGATTCGATAATAATCAATCGGATGCGCCTTTCATTCGAACGCACTGAATTCGAAATAATTACCCTTCCTTTCCCACTGCCCTCCAATTTCTCGCTCTTTCTCCCTTTCGCTGTTTCATTGCAACATCAACCGTCCTGTAAACGTGATCACACGTTGCTCGCCACACGACACTACTTGCTAATTGCGAAAACAAGCTGTATCGTGCTCGTATCCGGTCGTACAACTCGATAGAGCCTCGTCCAGACTTGTCGAATTATCTCTTGATTCAAACAACTCCAAACTAACTTACTGGATATACAAAAATTTGTTTATTCATTTCACTAAAAATACGCTTTCAAACTTTGATGCTCCTTCAGATTAACCACATTATATAAATTCATAAAGAAAAAGTAAAAAAATAGACAGCTTAGAAAACTGAAACGACCAAATCATATTGTCACTTTTATAAAGCGTAAGTTATCGATGCAACCGCGACGATACTCAGTTGCTAAAAAATAATGTGACAATATTTTGTTACTCGGTTAAGAAACCGACCAAGGATTAAAATACTATTGTCTAATTTTTCTAATTTTAATATCGTCTTATCAAACCTTGTACATACGCGAAATCACACACGAAGAACCTTCCTGCCCGCTGCCGCCTTTATTTCTCCTCTCCTTGTTCTTTTTTAAACTAGGTTTTAAGTCGTTTTGAAAATAAGCCGCTGGGATCGAACGAAATCCAGGCTACGGTATCGAATATTTCAAATCCACGCAATCGCGCGGCTCGATAAGCTCGTTCCGGATCGAAAAGTCGGCTGGATGTTGGGGCTCTCGGCGTGCAAAGGTCGTTAGCAGAGTTTCGAGCGGTGCATAGCAATGAGCCTTGAAAAGGGGGTAGAAAACCTCCTGGGAATCCAGACACCCGTTACGTTTCGAGGCTCGTACGAAGCGGACGGGCTGGCCCGCAACACCGAGGGACCGGCTTCGGGACAAAACTGACTCATGGCAACCGAGATAATCGAACTCGTTACCGGCATTCTCCGGATTCGTTTCGTGAACGGAATAACGTATACGACACTCGTTTCCCAATTCCCGTAGAGTTCGACTGACATCCTTCGATCGTCAACGAACGATCGAAATTTAATCATCGTTCTCTCGGCTTTGCGTCAAGCTTTAAGTGACACTGATTCGATCGTTCGCAATGTATCAAACAGTGATACTAAGCGAGTGTTTCGTAAGCGAATCGATTAGTTAAAAACGAAACAGCTGCGCGCTGTTCAAGGTAAACTTGATAAGCATAGGCAAACATGATATCTCACTCTGTGTAGGTTAACTTTTTAGCTTTTTGGCTGTTTGAAATCTGAAACAATTTTATCGATGTTTCTATGTTTCAATCACGTGGTGCAGTGGTGAAATCGAATGAAAACTGAAAATGAAAATTGAGAGAAGATAATCCGTTTAATAATATTATTGATGGCTAAATTTGCCGATTATATTTGCGATATATTCATAATATATGTTATTATATTATAATGATTATGATAAAGAGCTGTAGGTGAATCTTAAATCAGAATTAATCCATTGACATTGACTGGTAATAATTCAAAATTATCCGAGATGATAGAAAGTTTTATACGAACTTGATCGTACCTTATTTTTAATTTTATACTCTGTTGTCGGAAATTGGTGGGCTATTAATTTTATTAAATAGTAAGTGCAAACATCAATGTCAAAATGTAAATTTATGAAAAAGATCATGTCTTAATCAGTATATTTTAGAAATTATAACGTTGCTATAAAATGAGACTCAACATCACAAAATGCAAAGCACGTTATGTAAAATGCACGATGGACGAAGTATTCTTTCTGACGATTCTTTGAAGTTAAATATATTATTACTATTTTTACAGTCAATTTTACCTGAAGAGACGAAAGTAAAAAGATGGAACGTAAATGTGCAGAAAACACCTGCCTTATTTATATATTGTGTGCATTCTTCTTTGTAAGACAAATCAGAAACTTTTCAGGAATTCTTCTTCGGATATCATGCAGTGAATATAACAAGACGGAACAGAAGAAACAATAAAATAGCTAGCGTACTTTTGATTTTTATATTTTTACTTGAACTCTATTTTGCAAGTTTTTTAAAGAGGAAAACAAATAATTAAATTTTTTTCATTAACGATATACCAATACATTACGTGCATATATACATGTACAAATATATATTCGTTATTGAACGGTAGAAGTTCACTGATTTTCTCACTTAACTATGATTTGTTGTTCAATGTTACTATAGCAATAAATTTGTGACGATTAGTTAATTCCTTACTTATTTTGTAAAAAGAATATATTATTTAATAATTACAAAAAAGGTTCATCGAGTTTACGTACAGACTTTATAACTGAAAGTGATTATCTCCATAATATGATCTCCAAACTACGTCGACATTACAAATTAGTTACATTTATTGTATTTACGTAATCGTAGTTATGCTTCGAAGCAATTAATGATCGTACTTAATGAATAAAATGTGTCAGTATATTCCAGAACATATGTATAATAAATTGAAACGGAGTTACTCTGTTTAACTTTCAGCTTCGTAATTATAATAATTTCAACCCTAGGGATGACTCGACAAAGAGCTTAAAACTTTCCTTTAAACCGGAACAAGACCAAGCTAAATTAGCCGAAACTAAAACAAACTCTTCCGCGGATCGTACGCGTTATTACGTGTTCAACGATCAGCCATACATCAACGCGAAACACGCGTAGAAAGCGTGTCACTCGACACACCGGTTGTCACATAAATCACTAGCATCCCGCTTCCTCGTTGTTGGTCATGAGTCAAGCGACGCGTGTTGATTCCACAACGTTGTTGGCTGTCCTCGAGCATAGGTCGAAGCACGCTGGTTAATGAAACTAAATACTCGAACAAGCGTGGCGAAAAAGAGAGGAGAGGCTGTAACTGTCCCTGTTCCTCCATGGCTCCACTTGCCGGAAACATTTCGCAACGAAGAAGGAAGGGTCGAGTTGCGTTCGGTTCGCAGACTCGGTCTTGTTAGGCCGAGGCAAAAGGGGATTCTGATCAACGAACCGTGCCGGCCTTAAGGGCCCTTACTCCCATAGACACGCTTCGTTTCTCGATTGATTCTTTATTTTACAATCGCCGTGACATCGTAAAGGCCAACGAATCGCATGTTGGAAGGCTCTTCTCTGTGCACGATGCACCCCTGAACTTGTTGAAACCCGACCGATCGATCCACTTTGCTTCCACTAACGTTTGCTGATCATCCGTCGAATTTTGAATTCAATTCAGTTCTCGTTCACATTCTTTCTGACGATCAGTGTATTTTATTTGAAATCATCATCATATGAAATATTATGTTTTTTTTACACAATGTTTTTTTTACACAATGTTTTTCGTTTTATATTAGTTTATTGAATTATGCACGAACATGATAATAGAAATAGAACGAAATGAATCATACGTAATTCAATAAAATAATATAAAACAGAAATTGTTGTCTATCTATTATCACCTTATGGAATGAAAGAATCTTTTCGGATAGCCTAATATTTTAATTGAATTTGATACTTATTATATGTAACATTATATTTATGTAAAATTATGTAATATTATACTGTTGAATGACATTTGCAACAAGCATTAATCGGGTCGTTCTTGCGCTGCAAACATTAATCAATTGGATTCAAATACAAAGTTCAAGCATATCCTTTAGATAGTATATCTTATTTTTTATCTTTTATAGATTGTTGTATTTTGAAATGATCAATTAGGTTTCTAAAATAAGCAACTTTTAAAGACCATGATGAGACCATTAAACGTATGCAGGTAGCTTACAATTTGTCTCTTGACTGAAAAACAGATGGAATATAGAAGGAACATAGAGGAAAACAGGACGTTTGAACATCACAGCGATTTTAAGACGCAATTTTAATGGAAAAATATAGGCAGCCCTTAAAGTCAGGTGAGCAGAAACATTGTACAGTACCGCGAGTAATTATAAAATCAACCCCATCTATAGATTTTTTATAATATTCAAACAAAAATTGACAAAATCTTGTATATTATAATAATTATAATTTCATATTATATATTTCGTATTATAACATAACATAAAACTAGAGATATAACAAACAAAAGCTTTTTCCTCTAAAAGACTGGGAAAAAATTAATTTTCTCTTAAAATTATGTTTTTGGTCGTGAAAAAATATAAACTCAACGTTAATTTTGTTACCTTTGCATTCAATATTTATCGGGTTTCCCTTTATTTTTCATCACTTCTATCTGTTAGGTACACTATCCACTAACTTATTTAAAGTCTCGTTTCGAAAATTCGCTCACTATTCTTTTTTCAAGTTCCACGATATGTTCTATAGATGGCTTCTCCTGATCATAAGCTTTTCTTGCTAAAATTCTTTACAGGTTCTCAATCAGATGGATAATATTTCTATTTCGAAATCTAGAAATCACTTTTTTGTAGTGGCAGCTGTATGAATAGGAACATTGTCTTGTTGAAAAATTGCCTTTCTGTGTTCTATTTCGGTTATGAAAGGCAATAACTCGCCGTGCAAAACGACTTAAAACAAAACGATTTCACTTAAAATATCTAGGCATGATCAGTGATTTATCAGAGATGACTCTGACTGAGACCATGATTTTTCATCGAAGCAAAACTTCTTCTGAAATTCGTAATATTGCAATTTGTGATCGATTGAAAATTGATAAACTTTCGCTCGAAACATTTTTTTGTCTGACTATCAGAAACTCCTGAAAGGTCGTGGGGACTGATTTTTGCACCACCCTGCATAAATATTCGCAGCGCCATATTTCTGTAAATATTCGTAAAACGTAAAGATTTCGTTTCTACAGCGATTCATGCGCGTGATATTCTGATATTTCTAGCGATAAATAGTATAAAATGATCTCGACCGGCTGATAAGTGTGCCCTTTAACTTATCGAGCACGAAGCTCTTCATGTTTGTTCTGTTTAAACATTTTCAACAACGATCGTTGCAAGCATTCTGCTACAGTGGTAAATGTCAGGACCTCTGCGACTAACCTTTAAACAACGTTGTAAATCAACCGTGAGCCATTTTGAGCGAATAAATCGATCGTTCCTTCCGCTCTGTTTCCCCTTTCCCAAGAATTAACATAATAATTGACTTTTATCGGCGACTTTTATCACGATAATCACCAATTTCTCTGTTCTCACATTACAGAAGGAAGCCACTCTACCGAATCTTCCGGTCCCGGATTTGGAGTCAACCTTGCAGAAATATTTGACCCAGGTCGAGGTAATCGCTCCGAATCATCTGCCGAAGACCAGGAGCCTGGTGAAAGCTTTCCTTTCTGGACCTGGACCGAAACTACAACAACGTCTTGTGGAACGTCGGCAAAAGGTGTCCAACTGGGTAAGCGAATTTTGTCACTTTTCGTATCTTACGATGGCACAGAATTCGTATTATTATTGCAACTATTCGTTCTTTGTTGCGACCTACATCGAATGCAGTTGAATTTTAAAGTTAACATACGAAGCAAAGATAACTTCGAAGACCAACATAAAATATTTAAAGCAGAAGCGAACGAGAACATATTCCAGATACATGTTACACAGCTCAAAACAATTGTTCCTTGCATTGTTATGTTGCACGCGATACAATTATTAAAATGTATTGCCTGTACTATACAA
Source organism: Bombus terrestris (assembly GCF_910591885.1). Lineage (NCBI taxonomy): Eukaryota > Metazoa > Arthropoda > Insecta > Hymenoptera > Apidae > Bombus > Bombus terrestris. Next base: position 15,007,328 of record NC_063278.1, read on the forward strand.
AGTTGAAAATATCTAGGTAACTTTAGCATTTGACTTTAGAAACGCAAAAGATGTTGAAATAAGTATTTTCTAACTCGTCTATTCTCAACTCTTTGTTGTTTTACTACACCGATAAAGAATTAGAAGACGATGTTGCGATGCTCACTTGTATCGACCTTAAGGTTCAGGATTCTCGTGTGACAACAATAAAAAGATGTAATTCTCATGAATTTTTTCTAGATTAACTATTAGTTACTATTGGGATTAAACCTTCTTGAGATGTAAATATAGTCTTCAGGTTCTTCATTATTCCTCTTATTTTCATTTTATTATTCACATATTCACATTTTCCTCCAAATATAGTCTTCGTTGTGTCTCTTTCAAAAACAGGTTCGATCCCGGCGTAAAATATCTAATTTTAAGAAAATTCCTCAACATTCTGATGACTGTGGCAGATGCTATACTGTATGTCAATAATATGTTACATTACCAAAGATCATCACAAGACTCGTACAGTATACAACAAATAATAGGAAGAATTGAAATAAAAAAAAATACGTTTGTACTTCAAAACTATCTGTCTACATTCCTAAAGAAGCTTAAACCCACATAAGCAGTTAGTCTAAAAAAGATTCATAAACATCACTTGCTTTTGTTATTGGTGAATAATAGTGTCTCCATTGAGAAATTTAAATGATGTCACATCATTCTTTTTGACCGAGTTTGAGATTGAAAATTTCTAATATTTTTTTCCTCACGCCGAAATTTGTTCACTTTGCAAAAGGTTTCTTTTAGAAAGACTGTGTTCAAATAAAACAACAATATAGTAGCAAAATCATAGAGACCGTAACACAAATAATGTTTGCCTGAATCATTTTGTCTAATTTTAAATCTTACACCATCTTGTACATTTATAACCGAATATATACGGTAAATGAAAGCTTGTGCATATTCCGTTAATAAATAGGAGAATTGAAATCTATAGGTATTGATCATGAATGATCATGAACCAAATACATTGAAAATTTTGTAGAATGATGAATAGGAGACCTACATGTTCGGTAGGATTAATATACGTGGTGTCTTAGAAAGCATAGTATAAGCGGCCGAGTAGTGATTCTACGTGCAAAAATGAGTCAAAAAAGAAGAATCTCATTTTTTTCGAAAAAGAAGTCTTAAACAAAAAAATGTTTTTTTTGTTTAAGACTTCTTTTTCGAAAAAAATGAGATTGAAGATCGGTCGGGTGACCGTGTACCAATTGTAAGTTTCGAGATATAGTACTTTTCTGTCCCCTCGTGTTGATATTTATGTACATAGACAATGTCACGATTTACTTCCTATCATTACTGTTATCTGAGTTTCACAGAGTCCACATTTAGAATGATTTTATGAATAAGGATAAGAGTATTACTTTTTAAAAATCATTCTATTAACGTAACAAGTGTTAGATATATCACGTTACTGCATGCATAGCTCTGCTCGTCTAATAAAATGGAATACCTCGAAACTTAGAATTAGCACACGGGTACCTAACGGATCTTCAAATTCATTTTTCTTGAAAACATAGCTTCAAAGAAAAAAGTGTCATTCTTTTCCTTACCTTATTTTTACATTTAGAATCACTATCCAACTGCTTGTACCATGATTTTAGAGACATTCTGTATAATATTTATGTAAGAATAAAATATGCTTAAAGTCGCTATAGGAATAAATTAATAATATTTTCAAAACTTTGATACATTATACATGTATACAACGCTTTTAAACGAAAGGTTCGTGAAGAATATAATGTTAAGAGGTAGATATTTTGTAGTAAGATAAGTGGTGATTATATTTTATTAAAATAATCGGCGATATAGCGATTGAAATACATACATAAGCTTTCAAACTATAGATATATTGCATACATATATCTTTATCCCGATAAAATATTGAAAAATATTGTTCGAATACAAAACAAGCTCTTTTAGACGAAAATCATTTAAAACAGAATGGATGGGAGTAACTCCAAAAATTTGTCATATAATATTTTAATAACCGTATTCGTATTGGAGCTAAAATTTTACCAAGCAGCAATTTCTCCCCACGATAATAAATTTTAATATTGCAAACACCGAAAAAATTAAACCATCTTTGTCATGCAACGATAATAAATCTTATCTACGCGAAAAAAGTACCTATTTTGAAATTTTTAAAGGATAACTTAATACCACAATTTTAGAAATTTTACCATAAACACATTTAAGCTATTTTTGCGAGATAAATATATTTCTTTTTTATCATCGATCGTTGCACATGGCGTTTACGTGACATTTAGTGAGAGTTGCTTCTTATAGATGCAAAAAGTCAATATCAATCTGCCATTCCCAAAAATCTTCAAACGACGCGACGCAAAGCTTACATGACTGTCTCGTTGAATATCTAGAGTATAAAAGATATGTTTCAATCCACACCGTCTCACAAGGATACCCCACTTTTCCGATATATATCCGTTATATCGGTTATTTCGATAACTATAAATGTTTTCAGTTAGATTCAAATAGTTCTGTCACGTTCATGCGAATGAAAATATATCGACTCAAGCGGATTTGAATTTATTTTAAAAGAAATATTAACTGAATGATGGAATTCAGATAAATGCGAAGGGATTTACAAACGATACTTTCAATATAAAGCTGTATATATATATAGATATTTAAAATTGTTAATTCAATTTATGGTTAGTTTTAAGTATGTTAATAATTGTGCTATATTTTGCAAAGTAACAAACGAAAATTACTAAATGCTAGGTATACGTTTGAATACAATAGAAAATTGTTAGTTCCTTTTTAAATTATTGGACATTTGAATTTTTATTAGATTAGATCATTTATTTTTTAAATTAAAATTTCATTAATAAATTATTCATAATAATGAAAGAAGATTTCAGGATAATTATATTTTTCCTATCTAATTTATCAAACTACAAAGAAACGCGACAAATGTACGTACTTACGAATTACGTAGCTACCGAATTAGAGTAATTCTCGTTCATTTCAAAACAAATGATCCGTAAATCTATGTTGCAAGATTTTCTCACGTTATTCATATTGCGAATTCTAAAATGCCTGAAACATCACTACGTTTTCAGCACATCAACCTGATTATCCTTAATGCAAAATGAATTGAACGAGCAAAATAGCATTTGCAGACAGTTCTTTGTGAGAGATTCCGATGAACATCGGTGATAAATTAGCCGTTGCGTTTGCCTTACTATAACGATTGTCATTTGTTATTCAGCTAAACATCGTGTCATGGAACAGAACCATACGGAGAACATTAATGTCACGAACATGGTAATGTTAAAATGAAATAAACGTTAGAAATTGCTATTTCAAACTGCCTTTAGTAGATAATTTGTTATCAATATTTATGTATTAAGTCGTCTGAAAAGTTTCTTTCCTTTTATACGGAAATAATGGATGCATAACATTTTACAAATTACGTATGATCTATTTTCTTCTATCAAAATAAAGATCACAATGTTCGACAGATTAGATTTTATGTTTGCATAAAGGTGCATCGTTATAAAAGACGTGTCTGTAAAAGAAAGACACTTTTCGGACAACCTAATATATATATACGAGGTATCTTTAAAATCGTGGTACAATCAGTCGGGTGGTGATTATATGTGGAAAAATAAATCGAAAAAGAAAGGAATAATATTTTTCCGCTTAAGACTTCACTTTCGAAAAAGATGACGTGTATTAGTTGCAAGTTTCGAGGTATGAAATGTGTGTCTCTGCTTGTGTTTTTATTACTAAATCCAAAGTGTACTCCAAGAATAATAATATCGTTGAAGAATTGAATGTAAATATCGCTTTCGCTCTAAAATATTTAAAAAATACGCGTAACTCAGTATGAAAAGTTATAATAATTTAGCTCAAAGGGTGTACAGCTTTATATGCAGCAACGTGGTCAACATTTCGGACGCTTATTACGTTAATCAAAGGATTCTTAAAAAGTACTACGCTTGGCTTATTTATGAAACTATACAGATTAAACAACAACAATAAACTATATAGATTGAACAAAAGAAAGTAACAGGAAGCATATCGTGGGAATGCCCATGCTTAATAACACAACACAAACAGAAAACAAGCAGAAGCAGGAGTTTCATAGCTCGAAACTTCCAATTAATACATTGTTTCGTGTCGAATATTTGAACTCTTGTTTTCAAAAATAAAGCTTTAAATGAAAAAATGTTATTCTTTTTTTCCGGCTTATCTTTTCACGAATCGCCACCGGGACTGTCGTATTACTATTTTCAGGACACTCTATATGCACTAGATGATCTAAAAATCAGTTGCCGCGATTTTTCACAAACGTCCAATAGTTGGACAACAAAATGTTTCGGACAAAAGTTAATTAGCTTTTAATCGACTACAAATTACAATATCATAAATTTTAAGAAAAGCTTTAGTTCGCTGAAAAGTCAACGTCGCCTCTATTTTTTAAAAGGAACAATGCATTTTTTAATTATCTGCAAGAAGGTATCAAGGTACTTGGATCCAAACATGATTAGCTTAAAAGATGTTTTAACTTCAATGTTGTAAAACTTGTCGTATAAAAAACAAGGAAAACATAAAAACAAAAAAGTGTTACGCTATCTTTCCTTGTCTTTCACACGATTAATTTTACAACATTAAAGCTAAAATATTTTTTAAACTAGTCACTTTTTGAACCAGGTACGTTAATATCTTTTTACGAAGAATTAAAAATGAATCGGATGATGTAAAAAAGATGTGTTGTTCCATTAAAATAGTGAAGCTGACTTTAATTTCTCGTTGTAGTACGATCTTTTTTAAGTTCTTAACATTGCAAATTTGTAGTCGATCGAAAGTTGATTAACTTTTGTTCGAAATATTCTTTTTGTTATCTATTATAGATCTATTATAGATCTAACCTGAAAAATCGTGGCAATTGATCTTTGAACCACCCTGTATATAGATATAGATATTATATATAGGTTAGTCGAAGTTAAAAGAATGCATAATATTGAACACATGGTATCTATTTATTTTGAAATGTCAAATTTGACAGAAGTTGTTATATTTAAAAAAAAAAATGTAACGACCATTTGAAAATCTTTGTAAGTATAATAATAATTCGCGCGCTCTAGTTAATATCATCTTATTTTGACGTATCTTACAGATTCTCTTCGGGTTTAAAAGTTATTCCTTTCGAAGATCATTTAAAGCTTTTTATTAATTATTCATTCTGAAACGGTTGAAAGGTCAAATGCTCTGAGTTTAAGTGATATCGACTAAAGAGATCTATATATATAATCGGGAATTATGATAGTCGACCTACTTGTTCTTTGGAAACGTCGATTTCGCGTTCTCGATAATAATTCCTCGTTAGGAACAAATATCGAGTATTCTGTCTGTTGGACTTCTTGCTCGAACAGTTAGCATAAAAAAATTTTTTAGCACCCGAAATATCTAACTTCATAGAAAGTATTTTTTAGTTGACAAATTTAAACGACGCAGCGAATAAATTTGAAGTTTGGAATTGTAATTACAGACTTTCCGTGTTTATTGTACAATTAAAGGCATAGAAGGTTTTCTTGGTTTCTTAGTTAACACTTTAACTGCCAAGTGGATCATATATGATCGACCACGGTTTCTCATGTGACGCCACCGTGGTCATTGGTGACCGGAGCGTTTGAACTTCTTACAATTGTAAAAATTGTATGAAAATTGAAAGTTAGGACATTTTAAGTATAACCGATAAATAGAAGATACTTTGAAACAAAAAGTCCTCCATTGAACAATTAAACATTTTTATTAGAACAAATTTTGCATCTAACGTGTTTGCACTGTGTTTGTATCCATATCTTCTACGAATATTATTATAAACACACCTTAGAAAATAATCGTAAATGATGCTTTATGTTGCTAGAATGTTGTCTTACATCATCAATTTATTATTATTTTGCCATTATTTTGTCAGGCGACCTGAGCGAAACATGTGACTTCAGCGTCAAAATATTAATGGTAATTAATTTCAAATTCTGACACTGTATACGTATATTATGCAAGCCATCGCAATATAGCTATTATTATGTACTGTGCCCATTTAAAATTTATACACGCGATTACATCTCCATGTAACAAACATACGAAAAAATGTTTCAGACGAAAGATGTATAGTATCAAAGGGGACATAATCTGATGTAATTCAATTTTTTGTAGATGGCTAAGTGAAGATCATATGAAAATGACGTACATTTTTTTAAAATGGAATCATATAGCTTGAAATACAATAATCGATCGGTCCCGACATTTCCTACAAAAAGGTATTAACACATTGTTGACCGACAATTTTACTGAGAATTTATTACCGGCTATTATTTCGTAATTGAATGTGGAAGTAAAAAAATGTAAATAAATTTTAATAAATTTTGTTTGTTATTCAACTTTTAGTATTTCTTTTTCGTATGATAAACAGTGTAACAATCACCTACATGTAGTAGTACACAACAGCTTTTGTAAATATATCTAGTTTCGCTGTGTTTTCCTTCTGAATAACATACTCTATACGTTCTAGTCAGATTTGTTTTTCTGTAAGTGACTATTTTTTCTCAGACGTGGTCTTTTAGTTGTCCGAAAACCCTGAAAGGTGCATCATTATAAGGGGAAGTTTTAGAAATTCGATAAGTGTCAGGTGCAATGCTGCATCTTTGGAATCCACAGTTATCCATTCTCTAGCTACTTCCAGTAGAAATTTTTTGTATATTGTTTTATTTTCTGGCAGATAGGTACAGTACATTTTATATGTATTGAACAAGGTGCAATTTATCAGAAAAAATGATTAATTTTTTCGACCACTTCAAAGTTAAACGACGCTGATGCGAAAAAAGCGTATCACGAGATAACCCGTGACCGGTCAACGATGCGTTAACCTATTTATGACGAAAAATCGTTAGTGTAAAAGATGTTTTAACTTCAATTTGTCAAATTTAATTTACGTTATCTTCGCTTTCCATACGCAAATTTAACAAATGAAAGTTAAAATATCTTCGGAACTAATAATTTTTCGACATATATAGATTAATCTATTTTTGTGGTAATGCCGAATCGATTATTGTATTTAAATTCGCCTATGATTCACTTTCATATGACCTCTACTTGGCCACCTATGAAAATACCAATTTCACCAGATTATGTCCGCTTTGATACCATATAACTTTTTACTGAAACATTTATTTCTATTTCTCAAACTTACAGAAATAATCGCCTGTATACACTTAAAACGGACATACAGTGTATTTGTTTTTTTACCGCGTTCTAAAAATTTAGTCCGATAGAATTACGATATTTGCATTATAAAACATCAAAATTAATTCAATTAATTAATTTTATTAAAACGACATACCTTCCAAAACCAGAAACGTGTCATTAAATATTCGCGTGAGAGCATAAGAGAACATCAAAATTAATTAATTTAGTTAATTTTATTAAGACAACGTACCTTCCAAAATCAGAAACGTGTCATTAAATATTTGCGTAAGAGCATAAGAAAACAGAAGAAATCAGGATAGGGAATGCCGAATAGTCGATGACGATAGAGAAAGGGCGGCGATGAAGAGTCAAGAGGGTAGTCGGTAGGTAGATTCTTTCTCCGTATAAGTGGCACAACAGCATTTTCGTTTCAACCCACGTTGCCTCCGGAGAATTTACTTCTCCTGGCATAGGCATCAACCTACACGAAATATCCTGCGCGTTCTCCGTGACTTTTGCGATCTCCCCATCTCGTGGCCGCGGTCCCACGGGAATCCCGGTTCGATGCATGCCCCGGCATAAGCCTCTGCGCGTCCCCATGGCCATCCGGTTCCCGTGGCACATAAATAAATAAATAAATGGATTTACGAGGGCTCGAGCACCAGCTCATCCCGTGACTCGTGACGGTTCGCTGGAACGAAAAAGGGAACCGAGGACCTTCTGCGCTTCAAACTATGCCGGAACAATGCGAATATTGCGCCGAAAATAAAGCGGCAAGCGTGAAATACAAAGGGGTTGAAAAAGGTGGAAGATGAAGGTGTTGTTACGTCGCGAATACTTAACGGTTCTCGACTTTCAAAGTGGACTGTATGATGATGCGTGAGTATAGATTAGAATATAATCTGATATATAAGATAATAGAATATAATAGAATATAGAATATTATATAATATAATAGAATAGAATATTATAATAGAATATTATATAATATAATAAAATAGAATATAGAATATAGAATAAGAATGTAGAATATAATAGATAATAAAAGCAATTTGAACGTACGAAATACCACTATGGGGGACAGCAGCAACGAGTCACATAAATAAACTAAATACAATGAAAAATACTCAGAACAATGGTCAACGAGCCATGGTATGTCAGAAACGAGGATATACGCAAAGACCTAGAAATACAAATGGTCAAAGAAGAAATTTGTAGATAGCAAAGAAACACAAGGAAAGAATGCCAACCCATCCAAACCAGCTGGCTGCTGAAACGAGCAAAACCTACATAAAAAGAAGACTAAAAAGAAAACACCCCACTGACCTCACTAAAGAAATAAAATAGACAAACATGAAGATGGTATTTTGCTGGGAATAGCCACCCACATGTTATTTAGCAATAACGTTAGACAAATTTACCAAATGCCCAGTTAGACAAATTGTAAAGCACAAATTAAAATAAAAAAAAAAAAAGAAAAAACATATCGAAGTTTCGTTCGTTATTTCGGAAAGCGTAAGTTTTTTAACCTTGCTCTTGGAACTCATTTAAAAAGACTTTAGCTTACATGGATATGCACGTGGTCGAAGGACAAAGAAGTAGGGATGCAGCTTGTGTCGTTTTAAAATGATAAATTAGTATACAGATAATGTTCGCAAAAACACTCGTACTAACCGATTCGCTAAAACAGTGCATAAGTCGTAAAATAGGATCGCTAATGACTCGTTAATTAGATCGCTGATAATTCGTTGATAACTGGTTGATAACTGATCGACAACTGACTATAATTCATTTCCTTGTGATCGCGTCCGCTTATTTACCATATATTGGTCGGGGGAGAGTCGGAAAATTCAAATTCGTCTTTGTTCGACGGTTGCACGTAGTGGCGACATTGTTTTGCTCGGAGCTTATTTATTCTTATATTACGTGTATCCTAACGATCTTGATACTCCGAGGCAAAATAACAACATGATTTGAATTGTTCTCTAACTCATGTGCCGCTACAGATTCATAGAAGTAATAAAAAATAATAAAGAAAGATCCACTGAATATTGAATGAAAAGATAACAAAATTAACATGGAGTTTATATTTCTCCACAACCAAAAATACCATTTTAAGAAAAAATTTCAGTTTCTTCAGAAAGAAGACAATTTTTCTTTATCGTACCTTCAATTTTGTCTTACATTACAATATGAAATTATATGAACGATCTTGTCAATTTTTGTTTTAATATTACGAAGAACCAAAAAATAGAATCGAGTTTATAATTATTCATGGCACTGTAAGTGTCTGGAGTTTCCAACTCCCATCTTTCATTCCCTTCCACGAGGGTAGGATACGCCAAGTTCCTTACGAGACAGGTGGCTGAGCGTTGCGTAACGAATAATTAGTTAACTTCTCAAACATTGCTACCGCCCAGGAGAACGCCAATCTGAGGACGTAGGTGCGAAGTACAGGTCATCTGAATCAGGCAAAGTCGCGGAATAGTGACGATGCACACCGCTCGAGTGCGTAGGTTCGATACTCCGAGAGTTTAAGATACGCCAATTGTTACTGAAGTGCCAGGCGAAACTCCGACCATTTCGTTAATTTTATACAAATTAAAGTTTTCCTGGCTATAAACGAAATTACGTGGTATATAGCAGTTATACGTATAGAAACCTAAACTCCAAAAAAGGAAAATAGGGAAGTCGCGTCAGTATCATAAATCCTACAAAACTAATTGCTGACGCCTTAACAGGTGCATAGCGGCGCCTTTCGCCTTCGTATTACACTGATTGCGAGACTTTCATCTCCCGCTTATTAATATATAATTATAATTATAATATTATATAAATAAATATATAATTATAATTTGTATTAAATAGTTTGAATAAGTTGTAGAGAGGTTATTTCATAGGAACGTAGAATATACTCGAGGTTAAACTTCAAACGACATAAGGGAAACCGTATGAGATGATTTATAGAGACGGACGTTTATTTGTCGTGGTTCGCAAAAATATTCCAACACTTACATTTCTTATTATTGATTATAGGTAATAAATTAGAAAATGTAATTAGAAATGTAATTAGAAATGTAAGTAGAAAATAATCCTTTGTTGTGATAATTATTGCTTTGTTGAATTTATATTTAAGGAAACCACGTCTGTGTTTTAGATTGAATTCTTGAAAACTAACCTTCTTAGTAATACAAAAACCTAACCTTAGTAATACTAAACCTAACTTAGTAATACAAAATAAGAGAAAACAATATTGGCGTGCACTCGTGCTAAACAAATCTATCTACGTATACAGATAATTTACTTTCAATATGTTCAATAATTTTTGCTATAACATACTATGCACACATGCATTCATTTCTCATAATAATCTCATAAAAAATAATATAAAAACAAGTACTTGTTGAGAACCAAACGAAATTCTCATTGTTTAATTTCTCCAAAACGAAGGTGTCAGACCCCATAGTTCACGCAGCTAAAATACTTATATATATACTATACTACATATACTTATATAAAACTTATATAAAAGGACTTATATATATATATATATATATATCTACAAGGCTTTGGCTGTTCAAATATCGTTTACTTGGTTCAATCCAGTTCCAAATACCACGAGGTTAAAATGAACACTGTCCTTCAGCAACCTATATTGACGCCAACGTCGGTGTTTTGCTAAGCTTCTTTCTTTTTTTTTTTTTTTTTTTTATTATTTAATTTGTACTTCACAATTTGTCTGGGTGGACATTTGGTAAATTTTTCTAACTTAATTGCTAAATAACATGTAGATGGCTACCTCCAGCGGGACACCATCCTCGAGTTTGACTATTTTATTTCTCTTTTGCTAAGTAAGTGAATTTTTTATATGCATAATTTTTTTGTTTTGGTATATATGTATTAATCTCTTGGTAACAGCCTCAGTGTTGTATGGCTCCTATGTCTCTCATGAGTTAGTAAGTATGAGATACGGAGCATTTCGTTTTCGCCGCGACTTTCAGGTCATTTTCCAATAACGAGTAATCCATTAAAAAATCCCACAAATTTAGGCCCCGAAATAATTATACTTTTCTAAGGGCTGTTAAATTTCTTTATATTTTTCCGAAAGATCATAATCTTACGGATAAGATTCTACAATAGCTCTTTTTAATATTTGTCAAGTACAAAATTGTGTAGTTTTAAATAAATTCCCATTTTCTCATAACTTTCCGTCAAATTTTTATTTTTATCGCGAAAAGGTTTAAACATTTGGTTAAAGTATTACTTGTATAGGAAATTGGAGATTATAATAAGTACTTCAGAATTTGTTCGAATCATTCTAAAGCGCAAAACTACAAGAAATCAGGCCAGACCATAAGACACACAATGCTGCTCACGTTAGCAAAACTTCATATTCCCGGCGAAGAGTTAAATTAACGTTAGGATAAGGCAAAGTTCAATACGTGGAAAATTGATGCAATTACCTTCGAATGTTGCAGCGTGTCTTACAAATAAAATCAAGGATTTCGCATTATCTTCTAATGTTTGTCTTCATTTTGTATGTATATTCTGTACTGAAAATATTTAACTTAATCGTAGCATTTATAATGAACGAGAAAAATTATTCGTGTTATAGTAAATATACTGTTGTGGTTTATAAAATACTTGAAGTACCTATCGAAATATAGTTAAAGGAAGGTTTTATACAATGCCATTATCATATGTCAAAATCTCCTTTAATGTCATTAATATACTTAAAAAATCAGTAAGATGATACTCAGACATAGGTAATTGCACAAATTAAATCGAAAAGTCAGTAAAGAAGATTGGAATTTATAATTTTTATCGTTACGAAAAAATGTGCATTGCTATAACTATATGCATAAGATAACTTATGTATATCCTTCGCACGAATTTTCTCAAGATACTGAGTAAATTTCCCGAGCGTGCGAAAATCATTTTTATAGGAAAGTAAATTTTCGAACTAGTATATATAGATATACGTAGGTCTATCGGGCTTAAAACTTCCACGCTTTCCTATATGGATCTACGGGGCTTAAAACTTTCATACTGTTATGATACCCGTACGAGTACCGTACGAGAAGTTATTCCATCATATCCTATAGTACTGAAGATAAAATTTCGTAATCTTTTCTCATCTCATTTAAAGTATAATCTTACTCGCGCAATATCATTATCGATACAATCTAATATTTCGAGCAGAACTCCTTTATATGATTATCTATTATCACATTATGTTATATCGACTTACATAAAAATCATCATTATCTAAATTCTAAAAATCAGCTTTAAATTGATACAATTCGCAGCTTTGTAAATTACAATAATGCATAATATATATATAGTTAATTAATTAAAAAATTTGTGAATGTATAATATATATTCTACTGGAATTTATCCTGACATATTATTATTAATTACGATTAATTCATAGACTAACAAGTTTTTTTAAATTTCAGTATGTAGAAGGATTATATAAAACTAGGATGTGGAATAAATTTTGTATTTTGATTTCACTTGCTTCTCATTCGTAAAACATTCTTCGTATTGCTCACTATTTTATGTTATTATTACTATACTTATTACTATATTTTACTATACCATTGTTGCTACACTTATTATGACTATATCTTACTATGCCGATGTTACTATACTTATTATTGCTATATCTTACTGCGCTATTATTACTATTCTTATTATTACTCTATTTTTACTATAGCATTGTTACTATAGTTATTATATTATTATTACACTATATTTATATACATTTTATGCCACTTTATATCATTTAATAGGTTTATCATTCAGGGCGCACTATTCACCGAACAGTAAACTATAGAAGTGAATGCTGTGCAGTGAAAACGTGTCTCAAACTTTTGTGATCACGTATGGATGAGTCATAAATACATGAGCGTATTGCAAAAAAGACTTTTCTATAAACTATGATTGATGATTGACGACACGCTTCGTAACAAAAGACAAAATGTTCCTTTCGAAAGTTATTTGTCACTATGAAGGGAACTGAACGAACTTGCAAAATTTAATTGCCACGTTTTATGGTTATGTAGAAATTAGTTTCGGAGAAAAACACAATGGTGTGAGATGAAAGGCGTCCATTGAGTAACAATCTTAAAGAATACGGTGTATAGTGTGACAATGTTACGCAACATGTACAATTGAAGACTTTTTGTAAACAACACTGTAAATGCCAAATATCATATTTTTTAATAGAAAGAGAAAAAGCTTCTCTGACTTGAAATTACTTCTGAAATTTCATTTGTTTTCATTATTATAGAATCTTAGGCGTATAAAATACTCTAATGCAACAGGAAATTTTCTATTTTTTGCACTAATATATTCATCAGACAAAGAATAGTTTTTGTAGAAAAGTCTATATGTGTCTCTTAGTTGTACCAAAAATTGAATGTACCATTCATTTAAATTTGCAGGCAATATATGTACCAATCCTATTTGTCCCTAGATGACTGGAACAAAAACAAAAAATATATTTCTTCAAGATGTTCTTTTTATTTTTATTATAAAAATGTTTTATAATGTGTGAGTGAGAGCAGTTATAAAATTTATGATATTTAATGTCCATATGATGGAGCATGTCTATAACTTAACTTACAATGTCTTATACAAAGATAATGTTGGACGTACCTCATGAACATCATCCTCAAACAATATTAGTAATTATTTACAAATGGAAATTCCTCATAAATGCTATACTACGACACATTGGCATGTGGGACACTACATGATAAAGAAACAATTTATAATTTTTCATTTACTGTGTTGTCTACAAGAAAACCTCAATTTACGTAATGATTTTGTTATTCAACAGCCCAGATACACATGTAAATAATTTCTTTAATAAAACATGAATAGATTGCGCAACTTTCCTAATTCATACTTTTCTGAACACAAATTCATATTTCTTATGTAAAATAATAATTTTCGTTAACAACAATCTACACAGCCTATAACTTTCACTTAATGTCACACGATATGCATCGCAATTAACATGTAGCTACATACACGTGTATTTTTGTAATTTTGGCATTTAACGAATCCGTGATGAACCTCGAAACGATACTTAGGATGATGAGAGAAAAGAGAATCACGTTGCCTGAGACCGTCTAGCGTGAGATAGAAGCACGTAACGTGCATGTATGCATTAATATGGGGTTTGATGGATTAGGAAAAAAGAGGCAAAGGCACGTTGTAATTAATAGTAGCTCATACTGATTGCGAAGGTTTCGCAAAGTCTTTGGGATAGATCGGTGTACGCTACTGTGTAATTTACCAACAAGTCAGATTCGATCGCCTGCCGACCAAGCGTCGTGTATTCGTATTTTGATTTTTGACACGTACTGTTGCGAGAAAACGCGAGGCAATGAAGAAATAAACGGTTAACGTCTAAACGTGTTGACAGATAACGAGAAAATTACTTAATTAAATACAAAATGTCAAACACCAGACAAATAGAAGAGACGAATTAAATGTTAGGGATTAAATAAAGATTAATTATAGTGCAATTCTACTATGGTAGAAATTTTGTATGTATATACGTATTATACGAAACTTTTTAAAATCCGCATTGTATTATACATGCAGATACGACTAACGTGATTGTCTTCTCATAGTTTGCATACAATCCGAGAATATATATGTGGGATAAAAGCTGCAAATTACTAGATTGCGAATTTTTATGCATTTATAGGAAATTTGAAAGTGGAAAATTACATAAAATGTGCATAATGTGAAAAACTTATAATATATAAAATATAAAATATAATATATAATATATAAAATATCCAAGGTACAGTACTTTCTATAATATAAAACTTAGAAGGTAACACAATTTTCTACCAACGTTCTACTTTTTAAACTGTGATATATACTATAATATATTTAACTATAACTATAATAACTATCTTAAAACTATCCGCAGTCTATCTATTACAAACATACAGAAAATTAACGTAAGGTGTAGACATTGGTTTTAAACGTGTAATTAGTGATAAAAATGGTCTCGCTAAATATTCTGACTTATCAATATATGTAATAAATAAAATAAAAATTCACTGCTTATACATATACAAGGTGGTCTAAAAACCATCAGTTGCCGCGATTTTTCAGGCACTTTCGAACAAAAGTTAATCAAGTTAAGCTGTCGGTCGACTACAAATTGCAATGTTAAGAATTTAGAAAAAGTTTTACTTCGATAGGAAATTAAGATCAGCTCTACTTTTTTAATGGAACAATACATTTTTTTATAAACCATTGTTTTTTACTTCTTTATAAAAATGTATGAAGATACTTAGTCGAAAAATGATTAATTTAAAAGATATTTTAGCTCCGATGTAGTGTAAAACTTATTGTATGAAAGACAGGGAAAGATAACGTAGTACTTTATTGCTTTTATGTTCTCCTTGTCTTTTGTACGATAAATTTTACGACATTGAAGTTAAAATATCTTTCAAACTAATCATATTTCGATCCGAGTATCCTAATACCTTTACCTGTTGTAGACGATTAAAAAATGCATCGAATAGTGTATAAAAAAATGTACTGTTCCATTTAAAAAATAGAGGTAACCTTGAATTTTCATCGAAGTAAAACTTTTTTTAAATCCTTAATATTGCAGTTTGTAAATGACTGAAGGCTGATAAACTTTTATTCGAACCATCTTTTTCCCCGACTATCACAAGTGTCTGGGAAATCGTGACGACTGTTACGATAAACACCCTGTACAGATACCTTGTAATTTCCATACATATTTTCAGATTTGTTTGAAACATTAAAATATTTTTATTTAATCTACTACTAACAACTATTTTATTTAATCTACTAAATATTCCAAAGATCGTTCCATTTCGGATACATTATATTCAAATTATTGTACGAATTGTAAACATTTTTATCAATTTGTCGCTAATCAAAAAGCATTGTGTTAAATTAATGGCTTAGAAATGTTAGGATTTCACCTTTGCAGAAGGTATCCTCGTTTCAAACGTTTCATGAGTATTAGAACAGGAATCTTATGCTGCCTATCGCGAAATTTCATCATACTACAACGTTGTGCAACAGCTTTAGAAGGAACGCGGCCGATGCGTTGCTCCATTAATCGACGTCCAGGGGAAAACGAAGACGCGAGCTGAATGAGACTCACCCACGCGCATCGTCGCAACCTGAAAATATTTTTAGCGCTGATAAATCTACCCAAAGAATTTACTTCCCTCTCGTAACGGCTCGTCTTAGTCGTCTTACGGTAGCAGTGCGTGTTACGTGATTAAATTGCGCCATGAAATGTTCGCGCAAAGCGCTCGCTATGATCAAATGATATATGAAAAATCTAATACGGAGTAGCTTTCGTTTGTACATCGACTATTTCAACAGATAAATTCAGAACGCGATGTAAGAAGCATGTGTTATGTTAAGCAGATATATGTATTTGCTCTGCCTTTACTTTGGCGGAAGATATCAACTAGACATCTGTGTACATTAGGTAAATTAAATCACGCGCGGTATTCAAGGGAAATCGGTAACACTCGATAGAATCAGGTGACTGCGAAGCTTGTGCAAATGGATTGCAATGTGCGCAGCAAATAAATTTCGGTTTCACTTTCTCTGTCGTATTATTTCACTTCTATCTAAAGATTTTTTTTTATTATTTAATTTGTACTTTACAATTTATCCAGCTGGACATTTGGTAAATTTGGTATCTAAAGATGACGCAAGGAAAACGTAATAAGTAGGGTAAGTGACACGAATTTCGTCCCCTGATCAATCTTTGTCGATAGGTGCACCAGCCTGTAAGCTGCAATTGGAATTTGAAATAGGAATGCCGCTAGTTAAGCGATGAAATAACAAAGGAATTCGTCGTTTCCACAATCTTGTGTGACGCTCTGCTTTTTCACGAGTAGTACACTACGTTATTTCTTAATATTCGAAGTGGTATTTTAACGTCTAACGTACGTGATTCTAGCATTTAGTTTTGATGACGTGTAATATGTTACTTTTACTTTGGTATTCCGAAATGACGTCCTGTCATTTATCGATTACAGCTGGCAATTATTAGGTCATCCCATAAGTTCGTGCCGACCTTTGTACATACATTTCATATTTTAAATAAAAACAAGAACTTTTATCGAGACGGAATAATGAAAAATGGGAAGAAGTTGTACAACGAGAGGGGGATTACATTTTTTCATGAAACTGAAAGGTATGTAAACAATCTTAACATATATAACCGCTCGAAAAGCGGCACGAACTTATGGGATGACCTAATATATTAGAAAATAGTTTTATTTAGTTTTATTTAGTATTAATAGTTTTATATGTCTAATTTCGTCCCCCTACGTAGATACGCGGAGACGAAATTAGGAACACGGTTTTCGCAAAAAAATTCGGAATAGAACCATCAAGTGAAAGCGAAGAAGATCAAAATGTGGCCTGTTTTATACGATGTAAGGACAGAAAAGTGGGTTAGATACACCGCATCCTTCGGATGTTGCTGTACACTGTACACATCTATATCACAAAATTACAAAATTGTATATGATTTTTGTACAGATGCACGATTTGTTTCATATAATTTTATAATGAAACATATTTCGAGCGTATAAATAATATAATTTAAAAAATAATACTGTAATACTATAATATACTATAATACTATAATATAAAAAATAATACTAAGAAAAACAAACATTTTCTCATTAAAAGTGCAGGGACGAAATTAGGAACAGTTTTTTGAACAATTGAAAAATGCATCCTTTCACAAATATATTTTTTACTTCGTTCCTATAAACTTTTATAAAACATTGATTTCAAATCTTCGTTACTAAGCTTCCAAGCTAGTTATACAAATTTTTTCAGATTAAAAATTTATTCAGTTTTAGACGAAATTTGGACACCTTACCCTACGTTTTTGTTAGGTTTCTAATTTGAATGTCACTCATTGTCAGCGATCCAACAAACGGATTTTGTCATCAAAATCAGAACCATTTATCCTTACACGATAAACTGTACGCCTGTCCACTGTCCACCCACAATGTCCATACATCGCCTTATGCAAACACTGAAATTAATATTCGAATCGATTCCAATTCGTGTCATGGGACACGATATTCCTCTGTGTATACATGGCATACGGAGCTGTTCAATTTTTCACCTCGCCGAACATTCTCCGCGGAAACGGCAGCAAAAAAACTCGTCGTTCTGCATCTTGATCGGAAGTGAATAATGCAGCCAGTTAGACGCGACCATCGATCACAGCAAGTCGAGGAGGCGTTGTCGCAAGAAGAGGAGAAGAAGGAAGATCGAACGAATGGCAATTCGTAACGCGTTCGCTTCTGTTGAGAAAATTGCTTTCGCGACATTTCGCAGGGGTCGTTGAATCGTTCACCCCAGCCCTTCGAGGCGAGAAACGAAAATGTATTTCCGGATGTGTATACCGGTAAATAGAAGACTCTACCCATCGATAACTATTTCTCGTTTTCCCCTATGGACAATTATCCAAGCGGCCTTTTTCTGCGACAACTTTTATGTTCGCTACGTGTCCGAGAAAAACGCGGATGAAACTGCAGAGAAAAGAAAAGGCGTTTGTATGAAAAAGATTTGCTTCGATATCGTTTTTGACTCTCGGAAATTTGGGATGGAAAATCGCTTTTAGCTTCGAGTAATTTCATGTACGTTAAAACTCCGTTTATATGACGTAAATGCATTTATTGATCCTATTGATCCTACCAATTCTATTGATCAGTTTCTATACTTGCACCTAAATAATCATGCAGCGAATGATAAATGTTCGAGATTCACTGCGATAGTTTCCTATACAAATGGCAAGATAATAGGTTGTCCGGAAAGTGTCTTTCTTTCATAAACGTGTTTTTTTACAACAGTGCACCTTCATACAAACGTGACACCAAGTCTGTGAAATACGTAAATATGTGTAAAATACGTGTAAAATACGTAATTCGACAAAATAATATAAAACAAAACGTTGTACGCCTATTATTTCCTCATAAAACGAAAGAAACTTTTCGGACAACCTAATACTATTGAGATGCTTATAAGATGTAGACTTATTTAATAAGTAACAAATGTATGAATTTGTAATAGTCAGATGTATTAAAATAAGTACAAGTACAAGTACAGAGATACTGTATGCCGGTTTTAATCATCGCTCGCTCAATGCTACTATACCAATCGATGAAAGAATAATAATCTCATAGAGAGCACGTTCATACGTTTATATCAAAAACCTATTCGAAGTTCTTTTGCTTCTAGAGTTTGCAACCCAAAACACCGTTAGTGTTCCAAGGCTTAATATTATGGATCTTTCAATTTTGAATTTTCCGTTTCAACTTGAAACTTTTTCTACGGCCATGAACCGCTACACTATGACTGGATAGTATAACTCGCTAACTCGAAAACCTCTACGAGACCGCAGTTTTGCTCATCCCATTCCACTGCGCTGCGAAAATCTCTGAAAGTCGAAATAAAATTTACTCTAACTCGAATTCACCTGTCCAGATGCGTTATTTGAACTCTGTAAACCGAATTTAAAATTTCCAGACCTCTACAAGTCGAACTTCTATCCTCGCTGCCTTTGTAAGTCGAAGTGTACCTGTAGCTATGCCGGTGTCACAAGATGTGAAAAACCAATCGTTATCGTCTCCCTTCATTCAATCGTTAGAATTACCTCTAATAACGTAAAACGACACAAGCTGCATCCCTACTTCTTTGCCCTTCGACCACGTGCATATCAATGCAAGCTAAACTCTTTTTAAATGAGTTCCAAGAACAAGGTTAAAAACTTACGCTTTCCGAAATGACGAACGAAACTTCGATATGTTTTTTTCTTTTTTATTATTTAATTTGTACTTTACGATTTGTCCAGCTGGATATTTGGTAAATTTTTCTAACTTAATTGCTAAATAACATGTAGATAGATACCCCCAGCAGGATACCATTTTCGAGTTTGTCTATTTTATTTTTTTATTGAGATCAATGGGTTTTTTTCTCTTTACTCTTCTTTTTATGAGAGTCTTCGATATGTGGAATTTTCGTTTGTCGAGTCTCTTTTGCCCGGAAATTTCGATAAGTCGAAGCCGCCGTAACTCGAGGATTTTAGCTCTTCCCTCGAGTTAATTCGAGTTACCGAGGTTCGATTGTAGCAACGTAGATTATTAAATCGGAGCGCAGAAATTAAAACGGTCGCTAATTGGGCGATCTGAAATGGAGGAAATCGTAGAGAAATGGAGAAAGCGCGAGGTCCGAGGGTCCGCACGGCCGGCTAATTCGTGCCCTTGTAATTCGAATTGAATTTACCGCTAGGAAAGGTATGAACGGACCAGGAACGGGGCAGAGGGCCGGGACTGGAGCGGTTCGCGGATGAATAATGGAACTTCCAATGAAATTTTCCAGTTCGCCGCGGGGCTCCGTAATATTAGCAACTAAAGCCCCCACCGTGAGGAATGGCAAAGCGGCCCGGGGTTGTCCGCCCCATACTAGGATTTTAGAGAGGCGACCTTTTCTCGCCTCCGAGAACGCAACGGCCTATTGTCAGGTCGGCGAAAAACGGGGAGAGGCGCAACGAAATCCGGAGCAGAACGACGAAGAAAATAAGCATAGAATTGCCACACTTGCCAAGGGGAGTTGATTAAGACAGCGGTAAACGAATCTGCTGGAATTTACGTTTCGCTTCATTATGACGTCTGCTCGATGTTATTTGATCGAACGTTGATTGTGCCGGTAAACGGGAAAGCAATTTATGGCTATTATTCGCGCTGCAGACAATTGAATTGTATTTATATTTCTTCGAAATGAAATATTAAACGCGTTCATAAATAACTCTCGCTTTATACGTTTCTAAATGGATATGATGGATTCATTGAGAATAATTGAATTGGAACGGACGGCTTCTATAGTTGCTGTAGACTTTCATTGTTTTAGTTTATTTCGCATTGTCTCTTTGATCGCGAGATACAAAGCTAAAATATACATGCTTTCAAATAAATATGTAAATAAATACTATTATTTATAGGGAACTATTCGACACTTTTTGTTACTTTTAATATCTTTCAAATAATCGTTTATTTGATTCGAAGGTAAACGATGTGTACTTATACAATTTGAAATTGTAAATGTGATTTATAGCAAGATTCTTAGTACAGGATATTGATACGAAAGAAGATTCTTTTTACTTTGCTTTAACACTAGAACTACCGATAGTTAACATGAAACTGTTTCTACCAAATTTCTACTAAAACGGTCTTTAAAAAATACGTAATAATAGAATATTTTTTATTGATTTATTACTTTCTTACAGAAGCAATTCCATGTTATGTAGTACATTTCTGGTATTATTAAACCATCTGGGACCATCATTCCTAAATAAGGGTCGACACATTTATAAAATTGTGGAACCAGTCGTTTTAACTGGTGTGGTATTTCTAGTGTTAGTATTTAGCGATCTAGGGTTCGATCCGGAATATTCCTGATAACTGATATCATCATATCGAATGATACGCGGTAAAAATTTAAAAAACGTGTAAAAAGTTGTGCAAAACGAGGAAACTGGTTAATTGGGGTTCGATAAACAAATTGCAGGACCCTTTTACACTTTGACAAGTACCAGTCATTTTGACTGGTATTGGTATAAGTAGTAAAACTATTTGAACTTGATACAAAATTATTTTCAGTTTGAATACATAAAAAACAAAATAAAATTCATTATATTATTCTTTTAGTTATCGTTGTGAAACTCATTATATCATTGCGGGAAAAAATGTAACACATGAAGTAGGAATTTGAAAATAAATTTGTAAAACCAGTCAATTCAATTGATGTGGTAGTTCTAGTGTTAAACTACCAGTGGATTTGCATATAGTGGTTTTGTATCGTTATTGTTAAGGTTGGCTGATAGAGGAACGAGTGGATGAATTTGTAATAGAAAAATATATTGAAATAAGTATAGGTATAGGTATAAGTATAAGTATATTGTATGCTGATTCAGAACCTCACTCTTACATTGTTATAATACAATAAGAAGAAGAATAGGGAGCATGTTCATATATTGGGTTGGCAATTAAGTGATTGTGGATTTTGTCACTAGGTGGTAATACAACCCAATACAATATTTATAGCAAAGGATATTACCAAAAAGTTAACCTTGGTGTATAGCTCTAGCTGAAGACTACAAGAAACAGCAATAGAAATCTACTTATAGCTCTTTTGTTTCTAGACCTTGTAACCCAAAACAAAATTTATATTCTTCAAGGGCACAATAATATGGACCTCTCCTTATTTCGAATTTTTTCCACTAAATTCTATTCTCTTCGTAACAACGGTCTGCAGGTCACGGATATACAAAAAAAAGGTGCAGAGTTTTTCTTGAAGTAATTATTTCAACAGTTATAATTATAAAACATAGTATATTTGAACAATTTAATCCGTCATATTTATAATAACGAGCATATTTTAAAATAAAATTGTTTAAATAGATTCGTTAAGTAAGATGGGTTTAATTAACAAAATGTAAACATACGTACAGTATCTGCACAGCAATGATAAAATATAATAATAATATAATATATAATAAAATATAATAATCAAGATAAATAATGAATATGTTGTTAGTTTGCGATTAAAGTTGCAACATATATAACCAGGGAAATAAAGAGGGAAGAAATAAAGAGATATCACGTGACCAGATGGACGCTTTCCCAAAAATATCGTAGACACGTGCAAATGGCTATGTGTCTCTGGCTCAGTCTCAGAGGGATGTAGTTGTAGGCCCTTGTACATACCGCAGGGAAAAGTAGCTCGCCTTCTCACTTCCATCAATGAGATCAGGAAAGGAGTGAAGCAGGGGAAAGAGGCAATAAAGTTTCATGGCTTGGCCAGTAACGTTCCTCAAACTCAGGGAAATCCCCTTTCCAAACACTTCAACTGACATAGCTTATTTCTCCGATAAGCTTTTAAAAAACGATCGTTCCGTATATCGTCTTATCTAACTCTAAGTAATCAAATTGACATACTGTAATATATTTGTTTGCTTAGATCTTCCGAGAATCTGAACAGGAGAAAGATATGATATTTGAAATAATCTTCATTAGCAAAATAGCTAAAGGTGTCATTGACTGTCCGGATATCACGCGGCTGCCCTTCCTCGATGTATCATCAAGAAACTTAAGATGTCACGTATTGCTTCATACATAGCAATATTGCGCGCTATTTAGTCACTATAATTGCATAAATCGTATGGTCAATCACGTAAACTCTTGCTATGATCTTCGACCAATCTATAGCATCTTTAAGACATTCTCTCGGACGTTTTCTATGACAATGTTATGTTGTAACTTGTTTTTATACTTTTATACCGCGCCTCTATCTCGTTACGTCTATTCACATTCCTTTTCATCTTTTTTTGTACACGTGCATCTTCTGCTCCTTTTTTGTTCTTGTATTTCATCTTTTCATTTTTCGTTCTTCTGTTGTTTATGTTGATCTGCTATGTAACATTCTTCCAAGAAACATTAACTCCTTCGAGAACCTCTGAACCGTACCTAACCAAGGACACGCAGCACCATCCAAAAATAGAAAAACTTGAAAATTTCTCGACGAGAAACATGAAAACTTTCCTCCAAAGCCGTGCAGAAGTGGTTGATCCCATAACGACGAGCCGACGCTTTACGCCTTACGCTTTACGCGATCAAGAGAAAGAGAGAGAGAGAGAGACAAACAGAGAGAGAGAGAGAAATAGAAGCGTAGTATTTTTCCACAAAGAGGGGTGGTACACCGGTAGAAAAGCTGGCGTTGGGAATCACCTCCAAGTAGGTAACTTTTCTTATGAATCCCCGCGGACACTCTGTGCCACGGGGAAAAGAACGAGAAGAATAAGGGTGACGATCCAAGTTTTCCCTCTTCTCACGCATTCAGCCGACTTCTTTTCGGTCGTTTCTGTTTTTCTCCGGTGGAGCAGCAGAAAAAACGTGTAGGAAAGCCGTACATAATCGTATAGATACATACTTAGAGTTCCAGGTTCGTAATTTCTTAATTTATGAAAAGGATCGTGCAATCGAAATAGCATTTATTAAGTGTCTTCGTAACGAAAGTGAAATACCAGTGGTGGCTCACAGTATACAAGACTCAAATAACATTAACCAGTAAACACTCGATAATTGCAGGGAAGGAAACTCTCGTTAATTGCATAGTTGTCATCCCCACCATAGGCAGGAGGTTCCCTTCAACGTACGGAGAAATTCGACAGCTCGCCATGGCCGAGTAGTATAACACGATCCAATGTGGGATATTGCTGAGACAATGTATCTAGGTACTAATACAAAAGTGAAATTCTTTTATTTTTGACGTTTCTTGCATTAAAGCTTTACCAACATATTCGCGAGATCTTGCCAACCCAAACAAGATCCAACACGATATAATTTGAATTATATTTACTTATCGATATGTATCTAATTATCGTTTATCAAGTAAACAAATATGGGTCAAATTATATCGCGTTTGGTGTCGTTTTAACCAGAAAAATGTAACAAGCATGTTGGTAAAAGTTTCATTCGTCACGAGTCAAAAACGAGCAAGTTTGATTTTTTAGTTAAAGGTCTCAACCTGTCGCGGGCCTTCAACGTTTGCCAAACGCTTCGACTTTTAGTCCCTTCTTCTCTTTCACTCTCGTTGCCCTTTTCTACGTTTGGCACGTCTAAGATCTGCGTTTTCACAAATAGAAAGTTCCTACCTTCGCATAATTGCAAAACCTGCGTTCCGATTTTTCTCCAATTATCGATGGTTCCCTCTATTATATACGATCTTGTCCTGCTGTACAATTTCATATGAATTTCTCCTATCTTCGTGATATATACTACAACACGTACTTTGGATTGTGAAGCCACTTTTTCACCGCGATTTTAACGTTCGTAGATATCTTCGAACGGAAGAACGGCTGCTTGCCACGATGTTAGATTACGTCGAGGCGAGAAGCGATAAAGTCAAAGGCTCGAGTAAATCGATACCCTTGTAGAAACGGGAGCAGATTCCTCTTTCTGCTCGGGCTTCTCCTTTTTTAGCCATTTTCAGGATCTTTTTCGAGGCGAGGTAAAAAGAAGCGTAGGAACAAGACCGCCTTTGTCAGGCGAGATGCGCCCTTCTTAGCTTGGATTTACTACTACTTCATTAGATAGATTATTCGAAGCCCTCGGAATGTCCGCAGTGGCACGTTTTTTTGATGACTTAACACTCTTTTTTCGACAGATTGAACGAACGCTTGTGGAATTCGTATTAGTTGTCTTAAACGGGTTATCGGGTTGTTTTAAATTGACATTAATAGATTGTTATATTATAAGGTAAATTCACAATTTTATATAGTCGTTAAAATTCTATAATTTAGTATTTATTATGTATCGTTATAATTAGATATTATTATTTCTATCTCTCTGTTGTACATGCCATATAGCTTTATCTATATAACGCCGTGAATAATTATAAACTCAACCCTATTTTGTTAAGTTTTCATACAAAATATTTAGTGGAGTTTCCTTTATTTTTGATTACTTCTATTAGTTTGTTAGGTAATAGCGTTTATAATTAGAATTATTATTCCTATCTCTCTGTCGTACATGCCATATAGCTTTATCTATATAGCGCCATGAACAACTATAAACTCAACCTTATTTTATTTCATACAAAATATTTAGTGAAGTTTCCTTTATTTTTGATTACTTGTATTAGTTTATTAGGTAATAATGTTTGAGTCTATAATTATACTCAGCGCTGTATATTATATGTATATCGCTTACTCATACAAATAATTCACATTATCAGAATATGAAAATATTCTATAATTTGTAGGAAAAATAACTAACAACGAGATACCATGTCACAGAAAATAATGTAAAAGTTGTGTAGATATCAGTAAAGTAATATCAGTAAATATCCAAACAATCGCAGGAAATATTTTTACAAAACTTCTTAACTTAATAACTATTCTAAATTTAGAAACAAATATTTCCCAATTTTTACATGAGTCATCGAACGCAGACGTTTAATATCGTACACAAAATATCGATAATATCGTTGTTTATCAAGCTTATACGCACAAACGTAACATTCAGCGTTGTTTTACAATATTTTTGTAAATATACGATATGAAAGCTCTTTTTACAGCATCGCTTGCCTTTGTATTTAATGCATTACCGTTGAATGAACATCCGAACGGAATTATGGCGGACTTCTCTTTGGCCATACTTTGCCTTTGATCTCGAGCGAATCGTATTTTCGCCGCGACTGCGACTCCGAGAGCCTCTTTTGCGGCATGATCTGAGAAGCAAACAGTGCTGTTCGAAGGGTGAGCAGAAGGTTGAACGCGAACACATTCCATAAACCTATAATAATAGATATAATAGAGATCTAATGAACTTTGGAAATCATTTCTTGAGAAAATTATTGAACAGTGTTTGTAAAAAATGGAAAATGTTCTACGTAGTATCGAGAATACTGTAGTGTAGAATTTAAAAGCAATTCCCCTTTCCAAATAGTTATTAATAATGCCAGAAAATGGTATCACAACGCCACTTCTGCAGAAAGAAATATAAGTATTAATAAACATTAGATAACTGAAGGCTTCTGGTAAACGACACTGTAAGTGCAAAAATTACAAAATGTTTTTTGTAAATAATTATACATAATTATATATAACTATATTGTATATAATTACATTTTTGTAAATAATTTTATATATACAATAATTATTAATATATTATATATTTGTAAATAATTACTAGTAGTGTTAAAAAGTGATACCACCGGTGTTTCCAACATTGTTTCTGTATAAATCAGTATAAGTTATGCGATAGATATGCTCGAACACATGGATACTAAATATCACCAATTTTATAACAATTCTCACTTGAAATAATATAAAATATATTTTTACAATAAAAACAAAAATGACGTCTTGAAAAGATATATTTCTTGTTTTTGTACAAGTCATCTAAGAACAGACAAGGTTGGCACTTACAATACTCGCGAATTTATATGAATGGCACGTATTTTTTATAAAAATAATTCTTTCTATGATGAATATATTAGCGCACAAAACAGAAAATTTTGTGATGCATTTGGATTATTTTGTATACTTAAGACCTTATAATAGTCAAAACAAATGAAATTTTGAAAATAATTTTAAATCGGAGAAGCTTTTTCTCTCTGATGAAAAGTTTGATGTTTGACACTTACAGCGTTGTCTACACAAAATCTTCAATTGTTCCTTGGATTTTATCTACACCATTTGTCTAAATGAATGGAATATCGAGTTTTCTTTGCAACTAAGAAGCGCATACAGACTATATTCCTACAGATACACTTTTTCATAAATTTGGGTTACATTAATGTACAAGTACTTTTCCTCCTGAAAAACTTGTTTCTTGGCATTTAACGATCTTCTATGAGCTGTCATCTTCTTGTACCATGTCTTCAATTTTATTTTTTAAACGACCTTAGATTAATAGATCTTTCCGTGCCTTACAGTTCGTACACATCATCTGAAATTCTTGAAAGATTTCCGTTTGATTGATTGATTAATTGTGTGCTGTATGGCGGTATAATTTAATATCGACAAGGTGTTCGTAACGTAGAAAAATCCCGTGAATTGCACCATACAAACTTACCAGGTCATTACAAACGAAGATTGATCGCAACATGCCATAATTTATTCAATATGTCAAGCCACAATACGCGCATAATAACCTTTTTTGTAGCCTATACGATTTTATGTGCCGATTTACATCATGCTAACGATGCCTTGTGCAAACATTGTATAAATATTAATGCAGTTTATTCGAGCGCACGTCTTCCCTGTGTGCGCAAGCCACAAGATTTTTATCGTTAGATTATAGAAAACGAAGGTTAATTGTAATGTTGTATTTAGTATATAATTTTTATTTATGTATTTTATAGAGTGTATACGATATTATTGATGGTCTTCATGAGGCAAAATATGCTATATAATACACTTCGTAATAAATATACTATAGAAATTAGAGTGGAATATTTTGCAATTAAGTGATTGGGGTTAGGTTCTAAAGTCTTGTTACAAGTCAATCAATTATAACAAAATGATACCAATTAGGGTTTAATGATGGGTTATGATGTGGATAATGATAAGAATTAAAGATACATTTTTAATGGCATAATTAACAACTATATGTCATTGTCGTTTCTTAAACATTCTATATAACAGACAAATAGTCAAAAGATGTATTTCAAAACAATAGCTTCTTGTGTTTGTGAAAAGCTGAATTTACACTGTTTCATACGCGGATAAATATATTCTTTAACTATTTCTTTATTCATCCGTGTATGAAACAAGAATAAAAGCAGCGTTCCCCTAAAATGAAACAATGTAAATTTAGCCAAAACGATCATAGAAAAGTACAGGAGATTTGTTAAAATATTAACCATTTTCCAATTTTTCTATAAATTCAAATAATTATACGATGGTCGTCCAGAAAGTATCCGTTTACGTATATAAATTTACATATAATACGTAAAATTACGTATATAGAACGATGTACTTGTAGAATGTCACCTAGCTTCGTTCATACGTCCACATAAGTCATAGCAAATTTTCTGTTTAAATCTTTAATATTTTCGTCATATCGTGCGTTTAAAACGGCGATGCGAATTGAAAGTCCCGTTGATGACAAAGTACAGTCTGCCGCACTTTTACGCTTTTCAACTGCTTAAAACATACTTCCAAAAGGAATTTACCATCGAAACACAGCACTTTACGGTAATAAAGTTACGAATGAATCATTGGCAAGACAATGGATCTGGGACTTCGATGCGGCTAGAGAAACTATATGTGATCGTAAGCGTTCGATCTCTCATTACGGAGGAACTCAAAAATCTGAAAATCAAAGAACTCGACGTATCTGTAATTTCATTGCAAACGATAGATGCATCAAAAAAGCCAGATTACTATATTTTTGCAAAATTTCAAAAGATTTTTGCTCGATAACGCTTTACAGAAAACGATGATTCAAGTGTATGACGAGGGTACAAAGGGAAAAACTCGTACAACGTTACTATGTGTTCAGATAGAGCTGATGGTTGTATTGAAAAGTAACTTAGTTTATATACTAAAATTACAAATTGATACATTTGTACTTGTTGAATTATTGCAAAAAGTGTTCGAATAGGACGGGTGATTGTATTGAAAAATAACATAGTATATATACCAAATAAGGAAATATATATATACAAATATATATAAATATATATTAGAAATACAGACAACTTTTGAAGATGCATTTGTATTTCTTGGATTATTGTTAGAAGCGTTCAAATAGGGCTGGTGGCTGTATTAAAAAATAACTTAATATATACATTAGTTATAAACAAAGGAAACTTTTTAACACTTTGACTGCCACGGTGGTCATTGGTAACCGGAGTGCTTGAACTTCTTACAATTGTAAAAATTGAATGAAAATTGACAGTTAGGACATTTTGAATGTAACCGATAAATAGAAGATACTTTGAAATAAAAAGTTTCCCATTGAATAATTAAACACTTTTATTACAACATCAATAAAAAAAAATGAGAACAAATCTTACATCTAACAATGAACTGTGTTAAAACTTTAAACATAAATGTGGCTCATCGATACAATTTGGACAATAGGTGGTCACCTTTTCGGTCCGATTCTTAGCAATTTTTGATCCTAGCTGTTTAACATTTTTTTGTGGCACTCTCTGCAAAATTTTCGTGCCAGGTATGTTTGCCCTTCTTTCTTCTGCATTTCGTGTCGCACAGTTAAAAGTGTGCATATACCTTACTATTATATATAGAATGAGCAAATACTGTTTACTAATATTTTCTACACGTTTCAACAATATATTCTGGACATTTTGTTTACGACGAAATAACGAATGCGAATGGTTTGTTGAAATAAACGAAGCCTTGTTATAATACATTGCTATCAACTGTTATCAAGGCGCCACGATGATCACCCGTGTCCACCAATAAGATAAACGGTCCATTGGGGAAGAATGTTGTCTTACATCATCAATTTATTATTATTTTGCCATTATATACTTTGAATAATAAAAATACTCTCATGGGATCCTGAGCAAAACATGTGATTTCGGCGTGACAGTCAAAGTGTTAAAACGCATTCGTATCTGTTGGTTTATTGTGAGAAGCGAGTGCGTGTGTGACTGGAAACATTTAATCAACGTATCGTAAATGTTTTATACGTGGATTGTAATATGAATGGGACTGTATTGTTTAGTATGAGTGGACGGCGATCTTCTATTTTCTTTTTCTTTTTGTTTCATTAGTTACGATTAGTTTTTGAAGAGTAAATCAAAAAAATAGACGCGCCTTTCCCAGATAGAAATTAGTTGAATTAAATAATTATTACAACAAGAATTATTACATCTTATAATTTATTACCTTTAACCAACAGTGTTGTTGTTGTTTCAAAAGGGATATTACTTTCTGCACGACTCTATAATATAATTTTATTATAAAAATATATACTGTTTATTAAATTAAACCGATGGGTTTTAATATCTCGTGCGCGTTTAAATTTTCACGAATATCCGCATAATCGAATAATTACGCAGCATAAAAGTTATACTCACTTCCATCATTGCGTAAACGTAACTTTTCTCAGAATCTTCTTACCAAGTTACCTGCGTGAAACGCGTAATCTAATCTCGAAGAACAGCCCATTGTCAGAGTCGACTTCACTCGTTGAGCCGGCAATCACGACGAGCGAATTAAAAATTTCTCTTAACGATCGCCAACACGCGATTCGACGATACATGTTCCCTGAAACAACAATATTCGAAGATGCGAAATTGCAGTAAAAAACCGCCTCGAGCGAAACACGTACCGATTAAAACGATAAGCGCTCGCTTCGTGCATCATGGTGTATCCTCGCCCGCAGGAATATCGCGTTTAAATAGAAACTTAACTTTCATAGCCGCTGTTGAATCGAATATGGTAACAACTTCCAATTGTGTATTGTTAATATTTCCGACAAGAGCTGCTGTGGATACGATATGTCGTCAGAATGCTATCAGAATGATATTGAGTGGATTAAGACGACGGCACACAGATGTTTCAGTGTAATCCCTGTAAGTGTGCAGTTGGGATTCTGAAATGATATGTATTCGTGACATCGAGAATTTGATTATCGCTCGATACGTGTTTACTTACTATTACTACGTAGTATTACTATTACAAGAAATAACATTTCGGTTTCTGTGTTTATGAAATATTTGAATTGTATTAGGAGTGTGAATTAGCTTTTAGGGCTCACAAAAGAATGCTACAGTTGTAAGTTTCAGCGGCTGCAGCAAATTGAAGAATGCAAGAACAGGGCAAGTGCAGAATTTACAAGTTGTGGGAAATTGAATAAAACTGAATTAAGTATAATTTGTTTGAGCACTGATATTAACATTTTGGATTTAGGAAGACATTCGTGTGATAAATAATATAGACAATAATATTTCTTACATTATTGGAAAATGTACCTAACAAATCTCTTTCAATATTTGGACTTGTCTGATTCCAAAGTGCTGGGAATTTCAAATCAAATATTTTACCTTTTCACATCTTTATTTTTGCTTGACTTTCTTTCACGTTCCATAGAAGTTTCTTAAATAAACCGCCGATATCTGGCTGGTCATCTCTCGTTGGCACATATTTACTTTCTTGCAGAGAACGCTGTGAGTGGAAAGATTAAAAAACATTACTTCTTTATCGTATAATGTCTTACATGGCAAACTAGAGTATAGAATTTAAGAACAACTTCCATTTAAATAGGTAAATAATTACTAATAATCCAACATTGCCTCTGTATAAAACAATGTAAATGCCACTAAGCGGTAGACGCGCTCCACACTAAATATCACCAATTTTATAACGATACTTATTCGGAGTATTATAAAACATGCTTTTTCAATAAAAATGGAAAGAACGTATTGAAAAAGTATATTTTCTGTTTTTATACAAATTGTATAGCAACAAGCAAGATTCACGCTTACAGTGCTTGCGAATTTAAATGGCACATTCAATTTTCTCTTCAATTAAAAGGCACATACAGGCTTTTTTTACAAAAACAATTCTTCTTCTGATGAATATATTAGTACAAAAAATAAAAAATTTCGCGATGCATTTGCATTATTCTACACTAAGATCTTATAATAATCGAAACAAGTGAAATTTTGAAAATAATTTCAAACCAGAGAAGCTAAAAAATTTCATGTTTGTTTACAAAAATCTCCATTTCGTTTAATGTCTAGCGTACTACAAGTAACAGACGCGTAAACAATTGAATTTTGGAAGCAGTAAAATAAGTCTTATGAAATGAAATTTCTTAATAAAAATGTAAAGAACATCTTGAAAAAATATATTTTCTGTTTCTACACAAGTTACTTAGGGAGAAACAAAATTGTTACAGTGCTTGCGAATTTATATGAACAACACATTCAGTTTTCTCTTCAATTAAGAAGCACATATAGGCTTTTTTTACAAAAACAATTCTTCTTTTGATGAATATATTAGTGCAAAAAAT
Source organism: Bombus terrestris (assembly GCF_910591885.1). Lineage (NCBI taxonomy): Eukaryota > Metazoa > Arthropoda > Insecta > Hymenoptera > Apidae > Bombus > Bombus terrestris. Next base: position 15,040,189 of record NC_063278.1, read on the forward strand.
AGAAAATTTCGCGATACATTTGCATTATTCTACACTAAGATCTTATAATAATCGAAACGAGTGAAATTTCGAAAAAGCATTTTATGTCAGAGAAGATAAAGAATTGGATGTTTGGTATTCATAGTATTATCTACAGAGAAAGTCTTCGTCTATATATGATGTTTCGTTTATGTTACTGATGTATTACGCTGTAAAAGTAATGAAACGAATTCTATAAAATTCACAGTCGAAAGGTAATGCTCACTATTTGTTAGGACTAAAAGGGTCTGTTGAAACCGAGCGAAGCTGTTACTGGTGATCGTTATTGGTGACAACTGTCCGATTTGAGCCGTACTCTGAAGAATATCCAAAAATACCAAATGAACAATACAATTTCATTTACTTGAACGACAATGCGCGACTAGTTGTTGCAATAAGCAACGTTGTTTGAACGAAACGAATGTTGTTGGAGCTCGAATGCAAAGTCCTGGTTTCATTGACTCTTTTCCAGGCAATACAGCACGCACTGCAAGGTACACGCTTCTCAAATGTCGAAGAAGTGTAAAAATTCGTTGATGAATAGATCGATTCGAAAAATAAATACTTCTATCGTCGTGGTTTTCATCTTTTGCCAAAAAGATGGACAAAAGTTGTTGAGAACAGATAATAAAATACTCGTATTTTGATCAATAATAATTTTTTCCTTCGATTCTCTTCCAATAAATGCGCTTTTAGTCAAAAAGATTCGTCGAAACTAATTCACGCTCCCGATACAAATTGATTTGAAACTCCAAGAACTTTGATCGCTAGAAAGGTTACATGTCACTTGCGCATAACACAATGTAATTTACAAAAAATAATACGATTCAATTAACCATAATAATTATATATGGCAATTAGTATAATATTATATATAATAAATAATAAATATAATATTATATACATAGAATGAAAATGCAAATGTCCTCAAGTATCGCTTTCTCGCGTTGGCGTTTCACGAGATGTTATGAGATTCTATAATGATAATAATAATAAGATTGTATAATCGATGGACTAACCCTCTCTGTAAATCCTTGCGAAATAACGTCGCCAGTAGGACCCAAGGTATTTGTCCTAACTGTTAGAAAAGTTTCATCCGCTGGGCTACTTCGTAATCTTGGCAATTTAAATGTTTGTCCCTGATACGGATACGCAGGATCGCGTATCGTTCAGCTTAGGGAAGCGGTGGTAATCCCTTGTTGAAACAGCGTTAAGCCCTTACGGATTGTCTGTGGGATTGCAACAACGATACGACAGAAACGCTCGGAAGGGCTACGCACCCTTCTCCGCAGTTTTCTCTTCGGCGGTTTGTCCAATTCCTGTACTTGTCATCTATCTTTGTTCGTCACAGACGTGACTCGACTCTCACAGAATTAGACCTGTGATAGAGATTAGAAACAAAAATATTTAGAACTGTATTATCGTTATTATAAAAGCATTTAACCCATGTACGTTCGAAACGCGTATGTACGTTCGATTCTTCTGGTTGTTACATAGGTGTTCTTGGGCCATGTTCACAATGTTAGTAACACGATGAATTATAGTAATATGGATTGTATTTATAATATATATGTGTTCCGCGTCAAGCCGTTTTTGCGAAATTGTTATTTTTTGAATACGTATGCATTTCGTTTTCGGTATTACATTATAAAGTTTGATAGATCTGCGAAAGTAATTTATTTCTTGATTTTCTATGAAGTGGGAATTTAATTATTAGTAAAATGAATATTCAATATATATATTTACAATATATGGTATAAAATAATGGTTAATGTAAGCGATATTATCCTTCTTACAACGGTTCATAACAATTTATATTAAACAAGTTACTTAATATTTTACTTTCCCTCGTACGTGCTGTCATATTAATACAAATCGATATCTTCAACTAAATTTTTACAAAAGGAAGTACGTAGTTACCAAAAAAATACAAATGATTATATGTACATTGCGAAGATAGATTGCGAAGAGAAATCGAGCTGAAATATTAAAGAAACCCTAGGGACAGTATCACATGAAATATACGAAATCGAACATTGTCCTCGAAATTGCTCAATATGTTCTATGGATGGAGGAAAAATCGGTTTCGTGCAAACCAGGAGGAACACGAAGTCAATTTTACCCTAGAGATTCACGAAACGCAGCAGACATTAATACCGAATCTAGATCCGCCCTCGACTGATCTATTACGAACTGTGACTAATTCTGATATAGAACCTAAGGCAGTATGAAAAAGTATCCAGTATCGCGCGTGACAAATTTTATTATGCACCGTTTCGTGACAAAAGATTATCAATGCAACGTAACTATAATTACATATATATATATATTTTACTAGATCATTTTTTGTTTACAAAACGTAATACTAATAATAATGAATAAAAAATATACATGTGTACTTTACTACGTTATTTTTTTGTTTAATATTTGCTGATGTGTAGAGAACGATTAATAGAAATTTAAAATACTAAGTTTCAATTGTTGTACAAAATGGATTTTGATGTTATTTTAAAGACACGGATAAATTCGTGAACATTTCTGCTTTATCAGCTGAATTATATATCTTTTCATCTTTGAATATTGACGTATATTTCTAACTTCGTGGAAAAAATTAAGGACACCAGGTAGAATAAAAGTAATTTATTACGAATGTTGTTTTAATAAATTGCACCTAGTCCGATTCTAATTTATAGTTGGTTCAGAAAAATAGAAAATACTATTATTCTTCCAAAATTGAGAAATGTAAATTATCTATCTTGTACGACATCTGAAATTTGAATTTCGAGAAATGTTCAATTCCTTGCTTGAAAGATAACATTTATCTATAACAAATACAATATTTACTGATCTAATAGATCCTACAGAAAGGATCATCCTAACATTGGAACTATGTTTATATTTTCACGAAAAGTACATGATCCAACGGATGTATTATAAAATACGTAACACGTGTGATAGTGAAATCGGGCGAATCGAATGTTTTCCTCAACTAGACAGATTGCTCGATGGCGTTAGCAGGAGAGAAGCCGCATTTCGTGTCGCGCAGCCTGTTCTTATATTCCAGAAGCACTTAAGAGCGCAAATATTTATGGTATCTTGGAGTTTCGTGCAAAAAACAAAGGCTTCTGGCGATGCGGGAGATGACTTAAAGAGAAAAGAAAAGGGAAATCCGTCCCTCGCAGGTTCCGTATACCCCGCGGGATTAACCTTTAATTCTATCCTGACTTGACAGCCCCTTCGTCCTTGAGGAGGGGTCCTCTACGTGCACATCAAACGTCCTTCAAGTTTCGACATCGAACAGTGAAGGTAACAAGATGAAAATGAAATTTCGAAAGTAGATTTTCAGGAAGGAACGAGCTCTGTGAAATTATTGTTAGAATCATATGAAACGGCTGAAAAAAATGTAAGAAATTCTCATCATTCGAGATATAAATCGAACCTCTATAAGACCGCTGTTTTGTTCATTTCGAGTTGTTGAAAGCAATAAATTAGAAGATGTGATAATTCTTATCGAGGAGGACACATCCATTTTTCTGATTTATTCTGGAAAAACTGATCGTAACTAATCAAACGAAATAAGCGGCAGGTTCTTTCACTCATATTAAATGAATGGTTGCTATGTCCCTCTGCTATTCATATTACAATCCACGTATAAAGGAACATTTACGATACGTTGATTAAATTCTTTCAATCACACACGCACTCGGTTCTTACAATAAACCAACAAATATGATTGCTTTTTAAAAGGTTTCCTTTATTTATAACTCTAATATACTAAGTTATTTTTTTAATATAACCAGCAGTCCTATTTGAACACTTCTCGTAATAATCTAACAAATACAAATGAATCTTAAAAAGTTTTGTTTATTTCTAACGTCGAATAAAACGAGTTCCAAGAGGAAGCTTAAAGTACTAATACTTTTTAAAAAGGTGAAACTAATTGTGCTTTCGTACGAAGTTTCTGTACATCGAATTTTCATTTGTTTGCCTCGTTTACTCGGAGATTTCGATAAGTCGAAAGTTCTACAACTCGAAGATTTTAGCTCCTTCTTCGAGGTTCAACGATATGTGAAGTGAAAATTAAAACGAATTAAAATGAAATTTTCCAGTCATTTATTAATTGCTTTCGGTAGCTTTGTGTTTAGAGGTTCCGCACGTCAGAAATCAGACAGGTCTTTCCGGTAGATCTAATAAATTTACAAGCCTTTTAGTCACTGACTTCCGTACATAAACGATCGACATCCTTCCGCAAATCCCCAAAGTCCATAATAGAACACGCAACCAGCGATAAACCCATGAAATTAACTAACTGAAATAGCTAACGGATGTAGGCGTAATTGAATATTTAATTGACTCCAAGTTTAATCCTCCAAGTAGCATAATCAATAGACCTACTCTATGGTCGCACGATTTTAATGTCTATTTCTACTGTCATTTCTACCGCCATTTCTATTGTCATGCAACAATTTATTAGACACCACAACGGAAGTCGTAAATTCCCGTTACGATTGGACAATCGACGTCACGAACTGATCGATCCCCAATTTCGCTTAGGATAATAGAGGCGATTTAATGAGTAGAACGATTGATTAACAGTTCAAAGATAGTATATATTTCCAGCAACTTTGTAGAGAAGATAGTTACGCTGGTACTTTGAAGAGAAGTAGGTGACTGATTGAAGAGTGTAAACCCGGTAAAGAGATGTTGACTGTTCTAAAGATGATGAACCAGTGAAGTTCGATGACGATCCTGTTGCAAAGGAAAACTCTTGCTCGGTGATGATCGCCTCACTCCTGGTTGCTTGTGGGTGAAATCCCAGGAAACATGGGAAAACTCGCGTTTCCCCAATTTTTATCTGATGGAGCAATAACCATAAGGAACCTCTTGACTCGAAGATGTTTTATGCCAATTGACGGCCTTAACGGTAAATCAAAAAGCCCCGTTTTATGACAGTTCCTTACGATTATTGCAATCCGCTTAATTCTATGTGTGCAGCTGGTGGCAGCCTCGAACGTAAAGAGTCGCCGGACATAACACCACTTTCAAAAAAATGCAGTTTAACAACTGCATCCAATCATAGTAAATTAAAGTATGTCTTCAGCTACATCCTCTTCAGCATTGAAACAATGTGAAACAATGAACATCAATTCTAACTTCAATCAGTTTCGTAGAGATTCAATTACTCACATTTGTAATAGCTACTGCACAATTGGCTAAAATGAACAATTGTACGATATTACAAAATGTACAACTATGCGTATCATTGATATTATGTTATTAAACTAATAACTGCAATCATTTAAACAAATTCCAGAACGGTATCTAATGAAAGTAATAAAAAGAAGACAGACTTACGTGGTTAATAATATTAAAATTAGAAGTTAGAGGTTTATTAGATGATGTGTAAAAGAAATTTTTAAAAAATTGCGGATCGGAAAGGTGGGAAGAAAGGTAGAGATCACTTTTTACGTTTTTATCTAGGATTCTAATGAAAATTTAATAAATTTCGAAGATTTATGCCAGTTATATACATGTTGGAAATTTTGTCAAAATCGGTTGATGCGGAAACAAGGAGCAGATATCGAGGTGAGAATCTCTAGATTTTAGGTCGAGAGCCGCAAAAGAATGCGATCTTCGCCATTTTTAACCGTTTTTAGTTTAAACCAAAGTTAATCAATTTCGACGAAATTTTCTGCATGTACATACCTGACATAAATCTTCAAACTGTTGTGCTATCTACATTTTCATTACATAAAAAAGTTATAGAAAGTGACCTTTTGTTTTTACTTCACGATTCCAACCAATTGTAGTTTTCTCAAAAATTTTTTACGCATCATCTAGCAAACTAATCCTGCGAACTTCCGCCCCCACCCCCAAAAAAACTCAAATTGTTTAATGCAACTTTAAAAACGTTATTTTGTTCTAAATAGTAGAGTAATATTAATGGGAGAAACTGTCTCCATATATTGTTAAAATACTCCATTTTTCTCCATTGTCCCATTAATTTTGAATTTTGACATAATTTACTGCCAAAAAATCGACGTGTGTCACATAATATGTCATCTCTCTTGTGTCATGCGAAAATTACAAAGGCCTAAAAAGCAAGCAGTATATCATCAATTAGCTCGACGTACAAATACGCTATACAAATCCAACAACAATTTCTATTTCGAAGCAGGAAAATAGGACAATCGTCGTTAATTTAGAAGAGTAAGATATCGTCGTTACACGGATAAATTAAACGAATATAGCAGGGGTAAGCTGGGTTTCGTGTTTCGGGTGTGAACACAGAAAAGACGTCAGGTCAAGTGGATCGATCCAGGTTACCTACGAACGCCTACACCTTTACAGCGTCTTCTACGCGTAGGGTAGAATCTCTTCGAAAGAATAAAACTCCTCCATTTGTTCGACTGACGATACATTTGCCAATAGCATACGGCAATACAGTGTCGTGAATAATTATAAACTTAATCCTATTTCTAGATTTTTCACACTATTGAAGCAAAAATTGACGAAATCGTCTATGTAATTTCATATTATAATGTAAAATTGAAGAATTCTTTCAAAGTTTGGAGAAAATTAAATTTTCTCTTAAAATTGCGTTCTCGGGTGTGAAAAAATATAAACCCGACGTTAATTTTGTTACTTTTTCAATCGATATTTAGTGGATTTTTCTTTAATTTTTATCACTTCTATTAATCTGTTAGACACACTATCCTCTAACTTATTTAAAGTTATTTTTCGAATATCTGTTTTTTCTTAAGTTCAACGATATTGTTTACAGGTAGCTTTTCCTGATCGTAAACTTTTCTTGTTGGAATTCTTCACAGGTTCCCAATAGATATTAAACCACTTCAGAAAAGCAGGTATATGAGTGTCGCCACATGGACAATAGAACTTCAACTCTTAAAATGACGATATCTTAGGAATGGTGATTCTTAGGAAAAAAAATATGAGGAACATTTTTGTAGATAATTTTATGATCTACAATTTTTGTCTGGGCAATATTTTCGATAAGACTTATCATTTTCAAGAAAAATTAAAAAAATCCGAAAATTTTGACTTTGACCTTGAATAACTTTTTTAGCCCACATGGAATCAATAGGGATTTTTGGCACTTTATTTCTAGAGGTGTACCCAAAGTCTCTACCAAAATTTAGCTCCGTTGGAATTTTTGTTCGTTGATCACTATTTTTATGTCTATTTTGACCAGACTAAGGGTACAGATCAGGATTCAATGCTAGCCATGGTAATAATACTGCTCCAAAATATTGAAACTACTTTTTGTAATGTAGAAACTAGTTTTTTGGCAGCTGTACGAATGGCAGCATTGTCTCGTTGGAAAATTTTCTTCTTATGTTATCAACTCGCCATGCAAAACAACTTTACAAAAACGATTTCACTTAAGAAATCCAGACATGATCAGTGATTTCTTGGAGATATTGAAGAAATAAAGCAGAAATTGTGATCGAGTCTATATTATTCACAACAATGTACAAATTCTATAAAATAATTTCGGTAATTTTGTTTAGGACAGTTACTTACAAGCATAAGGAACGTTTCCTCTGCAAAATGGAAACACGACCTTGCACTGCTATTGTAAGGATAGCTATATGTATACAACCGCTATATGTATGCAACCTCGCATAAACTGGCATAAAATTCATAGCTGAATTTTATGTCAACAGATCGTACAGAGCTTTATCGTGTGCGATAAAATTTACCATATTCCAGTGTTAAAAAATAAATGCTAGGAAAACCAGGTCTGAACTTGTTTCTGTATTATGGGCTGAAAGGAAAAGTTCACATTTTTATTCTAGGGTCAGTCAAATATTAACCGAACCGCGTATAACACATCTCCGCAATGTAGCTTATCCAAATAGGATTGCGTGGGAATTCAAACAGGCGTGTTTTAAAGACGTTGAGACCGCTTCACGTGGTGCTCTGTTTATGGTTTCTTCGGTAAATAACACAATGAACCACGATCACTTAAGGAGACGTCAGGAGGACGACGTTTCAACAGCAACGAAGAAAAAGAGCAATTCGCGTGCAATTGGCTTCTGACTCAGTCCTCCACTTTTTACGAAACTGGAATGAAAAAAATTACCAATCTTGTGGCAAAAGCGAGAGAGAAAGAGAGAGAGAAGGAATATGCGTGGGAAAATAACTATAGATTGTTCTTTTTGAAACGTGTTACCGAAATACAAAGTTACAAAATCCGGTTTACTTGATTGACCCTCGTGGAACGATACCAAGAACTCTACTGATAAAATCGTAATATTCGTCTTCTAGTTCATTGATGAAATTTGAAAAGCTTTTGTACAGGTCCTGTAATGTATTCGTGAAACGTTCCTATGGCAAGTGTCCGAATACTCTTATGAATCTGTCTCTCTCTATATATACACGTATATACATGCAGCTTCATTCAAACACAAAGGCCAAAGAAGGTGCAATCATCAAACAAAAACGTTCGATCGATCGAAACTAAACTCGCCTTTCTAAACCAACAAACTCTATCAGAAATTCCACCTTCCTAGAGAACCATGGAACACGGGTCCAATAGCGAGCCTGCATCATATATCGTGCAAACTATCGAAACTTTGGTCGGTCAAGAGCGACCAGTCAGTAAATTTACCGTAGCATCTCAACAGAGAACCGACCGAGATATTTTACGAAACGGATGCATAGTAGAAGGTGTAAAGGGGCGAAAGGTATCCTCACAGCGGGCCGGTAAGTGCGCAGAATCCAGGGTAACGATTGCAGGAGCAGTCAAAGGCAGCCATCGCACAGGTAAGGCGAGACCGGCTGATCTGGGTCACCACGACCTCGTCCCAAAGGCTGCACTTGCCGGAGGTTACGACCCGCTTAATAGTCGCTCGATTCGCCCATCGATCGATTGATCGGTCGTTGACGGATATCTTTTTATTCGCTTCTTGTCCCATCTGTTTGATAGACCGAATGGCTGGAGAAGCTGGATTTACATCTTACTCTCGAGTTGTTCGCGTACATCGGCAAAAAGAAAAATCGTAAGGCTTCCTCGGCTCTCCCGGCTTCTTCGCGAGGTCCTCCGCTCGACGAGAGGATCTGAAAGAAACTCGAACGATATCGGGGGGTTATGGGCTTACCAATACGATAAATCCGCGTTCGCATGGATTATTGCGGTCTCGGCTAAGTCCGGGAAGCTGCTGGCTTCCTTCATCCGCGGTAATCAATTTTTGTCTCGTTGAGAATTGCGACGAATTCGCCTTTACTTATCAAAGTTACTGTATTTATAACTGGAAATTAAAGTGTATGCTACGTAACGAGTGAAAGACATGTGATATTTAACCCTTAATTGCTTTCGTGAGCTCCTGCATTAACCTGGATATTATAAATATTGTCATAATTCCGCTCTAAAGTACATGACGCATAATTTCATCAGCCTACAATTTGAAAAGTGTTTGAATATTTTTATGATATTAAATTTTCCTCATAAACATTGTCATAAATCCGCTGTAAAGTAACACACGATGCGCAATTTCCTCAAGCTTCAATTTGTAAAGTGTTTGAATATTTTTATCATATTACAATAAATTCCGTTTCTCTTCATTCCCTCTTTTATTATTCAAATAATTGTGTGCAAGAAATAAAAAATTTTCTTTATATCTTTCTGTATCTACATACCATACTGTTATTCCATAATATATTTATTATTTGCTGCGTATATGACAAAAAAGAAAAATTTATATATATTTAAATTCTATAGAATTCAAATTACCCGCCAACCGACATTTTTACCTTTGCTTTGTTTTACTGGCAGCCATTTTACTGAATAGATTAGATCACGAGGGAAGAACGGCAATTTAAAACTTAGAAAATCGATTTTCCAAGTAAAATTTGTAGTAGATTTGTTATTAACTGTTATTGTATATAATTTAATTTATTCCCAAAATGAACTCAATTTTTCAGAATCTATCGTCTTATTTACCCCAAGGATTTACCTTATTACATATATATAGTACTTATAAGTCAAAATTATGCCAAAGTTCGATTCTGAGTGTCTCGAGATGAATAATAGTTAGTATTCATACAGAAATATCCATAATTGTTTACACAAGTTGCATAATGGAAGATGACGTTGTAATTACCAGAGCAACGAGAATTAGTGTCATTTAATAGAAATATGCAAATTTGAATATAGCACAGTTACGTCAACTAGTAACAGGCAAGCAACTAATTAGAAACTTTGGAACAAACATATCTGGTGTGCATACGAATGAATGAGGCATAACATATTACTTCGTTATAGTAGCCATTAATAAACGGACTAAATTCTAATAAACGTGAGATTCCTGATACAAAACGTAATTACAATCTCAGCCGTTCCATCATCTGGAAATTGCTTGATCATCCTATAACTTGTTAATTTGTATAATGGCGCTACAATTATAACAACAAATAATTGAAATAATCTCTGCTGCAAGCGAAGTTTTGTACACGTCACCGTCGAAAGCGTGAAACCTGTATCGTGCGATAGAGAGGGCGGAAAATTAATTGTTTAATAAAATAAGTTTAATAAACATTAGATAACTGAAGACTGATCTGCAAGATTAGTCTGGTAGACAACGCTATAAATGCAAAACTTACAAAATATTTTTTGTAAATAATTACACATAATTATATATAATTATATAATATATAATTATATTTTTGTAAATAATTATATATATACAACAATTATTAATATATTATATATTTGTAAATAATTACTAGTCGTGTTAAAAAGTGATACCACCGGTGTTTCCAACATTGTTTCTGTATAAAACAGTATAAGTTAAGCGATAGATATGCTCGAACACATGGATACTAAATATCATCAATTTTATAACAATTGTCACTCGAAATATTATAAAATATATTTTTATAATAAAAATAAAAATGACGTCTTGAAAAGATATATTTCTTGTTTTTGTACAAGTCGTCTAAGAACAGACAAGGTTGGCACTTACAATACTTGCGAATTTATTATATATGAATGGCACATTCACTTTTCCCTCCAATTAAGAAACACGTATTTTTTATAAAAATAATTCTTTCTATGATGAATACATTAGCGCACAAAACAGAAAATTTTGTGATGCATTTGGATTATTTTGTATACTTAAGACCTTATAATAGTTAAAACAAATGAAATTTCGAAAATAATTTTAAGTCGGAGAAGCTTTTCCTCTCTGGTGAAAAGTTTGATGTTTGACACTTACAGCGTTGTCTACACAAAATCTTCAATTGTTCCTTGGATTTTATCTACACCATTTGTCTGAATGAATGGAATATCGAGTTTTCTTTGCAACTAAGAAGCGCATACAGACTATATTCCTACAGATACACTTTTTCATAAATTTGGGTTACATTAATGTACAAGTACTTTTCCTCCTGAAAAACTTGTTTCTTGGCATTTAACGATCTTCTATGAGCTCTCATCTTCTTGTACCATGTCTTCAATTTTATTTTTTAAACGACGTTAGATTAATGGATCTTTTCGTACACGTCACCGATAAAAGCAGGAAACTTGTATCGTGCGACAGAGAGGGCGGAAAATTAATTGGAGATTTCCGAAGGCCATGGGGATCGTCGAGATTGCACGCACGCTTAGTTAATCTCCGCGGACGCGAATTGCCACCGAAACGAGAAAGTTCCTGATCCTGTTTTCATCATGGATCAGGAGGAACCGCCGCCTCGAGCTCGGTGGCCTATCGAAGTCTCCACGTCGAGGTCTCCGCGATCGATTGAGTTCCCTGTGTCCGACTGCTGCGTACAGCCGCCGACACAGTTGCTCGAGGAAGTGTTCGAACACTCGTAGAAAGAAACCATTCATGGGGTTTGCCATGTATCTTGTACGAAACATTTTGCAATTTCTTATAGGACACAGTGACATTCCACTACCGTGATCGTGTTGATCAAGAAATATTTGGAGAACTTGAAAAAAATGTGAAAATGTAGATACGAGGTACATATTTTTGAGGGATCACAAAAGCATTTATTAATATAATCAATGGTAATATAAAAATAAAATTGAGATTAAAATAAAATAAATAAAATTTATAATTACAGATATAGTATTATATATATTATATTATGTAGTATAGTTTATAATTATATAATATCAGTCATATAATAGTTATAAATATTATTATAAATAAACAATAAATAGTTATATTAATAAATGTAATTACATATTCGATAAGACCATAGCTGACGCTTATTACAGAGCGGCGAGCATATTAATATTTTTACTTTACTTCAATTTACCGAGCATCGTATAATGTACAGTTTTTGTTCATTTTTATGTACAGTTTCTTATATATATTGGCTCACGAAAATATTCAAACGTTCTTTAAAACAGAATAGCAATTTTGGAACTGAACCAAACGACTTGAATTCTTTTGAGAGGTCAGAAGGATCAGTTGACTTGATAACATGTAACAAAATTTTAAATAAATCACAGTTGTTCAAAATCGCGAAGAAAATAGTAAAAGTCACTTTTTGCCGTTTCTTTTTACATTCTTTATAATTTTACATTGCATTTAAAGAATTAAATTTAAAAAATTCAAATCTCGTCGAATTCGAAAAAAGTCATTCTATTTTGAAGGACGTTCGAATATTTTCGCGAATTACTGTAAATCCAATATAAAATATCGAAACATACAGGAATGGTGAATGTTTCTGCGAGCACATAAATAGAGAAAACGTCTTTTTTCGATTTTCGTACGTGCTATTAATAAAATAATACCTAGGAACAATAAATTGTAATACATTACATCAAATTTTTATTATTTTGCTGGTCCACGTTTCTTTTTAATAGCTTCGGCACATGGAATTTACCAATCTTATACAGCGTTTTACTGGTATTTTCTCCATGTCTTTTCGATCATGTCATATAATTCGTTTAAATTTGGTGCTTCTTATCTCTCCTTCTTTTTTCATATAATCTCTCAGCGTTTTAATCAGGTTTATATTGAGATTGAGCTGACCACCGCCTAACATTAACATTACGCTCCTATAGAAGAGAGATTTCGCTTTTCGACAAGTACGTTTACGATCATTGTCAGCTGAGAAATCTAGTCCCGAGGTAAATTATCATTCGCGTATATGCAGTAGTAAATAACCGTTTAAAGTATCGATATAAACACGTTGACTCATATCCCTATTAGTGCGATAAATTGGACCAGATCCATTTCTGCTTATTCCTTCCTAAACTATTACAGACCCACCATTTTCGTTAATAGTAAATTTTATGCATTTATTATTCAATTCTTCCTCGATTCGCCGACGAATAAACGATCTTCCTTCGGAGCCGAAACGATTAAATTTTTATTCATCGGTGAAAATAACTGCTAAAATTTGTTATCTTGGCCGATCAATACGAGTTTTCACAAGCTCATGGAAAATGGAGTTTCCCTATTTATATGTTCGTCACTGTGCACACTTACGTTTGCTTAACCCTTTTAAGCGATATATCGACTGCGCAGTTTTTCCCGAGAAATACCAATATTCCGGCTAAATGTGAGTTTCTATAGCAGAAAATATTTCTACTAAACAGAGATATGTACAGTACTGTGAATGTCTATAGACTGAAATATATTTTCTGCTTTATATTTGTTCAATATCTTCAAGAAACCGCTGCTCATGCTTGGGATATGTTAAAGGAAATTACTTTATGAAAGTTGCGTATAGTTGAACGTTATAGGATATGAGAAAATATTACAGGCGAATTATTGCCTTTCGCGAACGAAATAGAAGACAAAAAGACCATTTTTCAACGCGACAATGCTTCCATTCATACAGCTGTCGCTATAAAAAAGATGTTTCAAGATTTTGTAATAGAGTTATTACCGTGGCCAGCATTGAGTGCTGATCCGAACACGACCGAAAACCTGCAGCGGAATTTTAACAAGAAAAATTTACGATCAGAAGGAATTACCTAAAATAAAAAATATCATTGAACTTGAAAGTGAATAAAATTCGCATAGGCGAATACTCAAAACGAAACTGTAAAAAATAAGTTAATGAATAGCGTACTCAACAGATTAATAGAAGTGATCGAAGATAAAGAGAAATCCACTAAATATCGAATGAAAAGGTAACAAAATTAACATCGAGTTCATATTTTCTCACATACGAAAACACAATTTTAAAAGAAAATTTTACTTCTTCCAGACTTCGAAAAAAAAAAATCTTTGTCGTATCTTCAGTTTTGTTTCACGTTATAATACAAAATTATATAAACGATTTTGTCAATTATTGTTTCAATATGGTGAAAAATCTAAAACTAGGATTGAGTTTATAACTGTACGTATTTACGTCTACTTTGAAGAAAATCAATATACAATCATAAACAATATAAAATATTAAAGTATAAAATAATAAAATATACAATATTAATTCCGACAAATGTTTTGAAAAGCAAATTTTTTCAAAGAATTTGTGGTCTTCGCATAAAAAACTTGTGACCTACTGAAATAATTAAGATTGTTGTTCGTGTAACATTGTAATTTTCTACCGAGTGTATATTTGTAATAAATTTCACATTCTATATAGCATACACGAGACGTGCGCAAGAATTTTCTATGACGAATGTCGAAATCCTTCCGCGAGCCACTGCAAGGATCGTCGTCACGTACGCGAGTAAGCACATAGTTACGATAACGACTCCTCCAGGCAGAAACGAAGGCCAACGTGGAATTTAATTATAATTGAATCAACCGCGTCTCCTGACCTGAGACAATCACTTGGTCGACTCAGTGAATCGATTATTTCAACGTGCACCCTGAGATGACTAAATATTGAAATTAAGCAATTAGTGCTATTATTAGGTAAACTCGAGGATTCAGTTTGACGCAACTGCCCCTTTCACACTTGCGATAGCGAATAAAAAAGACTTACGTCTTTCGTATTAATATTTTGTGCTAATAGCTCAGCATAAATATAGACAATGAATATAAGATCAGCTTTCACAAAGTTGCTTGAAACGAACAGAGGCGCGTCGACATTTTCTTGGTGCACTCTTTGTCTAATTCTTTCTATCCAGCATGAAAAACGAATCTACTCTTTGCGCAAAGATGTGTATGTATCGAGGACAGTGAATTCCGAAATTATCTTGAAAGTGTAGAAAGAAAACTTCTACTATTTCTCCGAACAGCCAACTTGTCGATACCGTGATGCGGTTTGGTAGAAAATAAAATTAGCCTTATTTACAGTTCTCTGTAAATTGCTTTCCTGACCTTTCCCATTGTTTACCGTGTTTTCGCTATCTACCACTGAGGTACTTACAATAACCAAGGAATAGTTTTAATACGGTACGTAATATCGCAAAATTATTGCGATAGCGAAAATATAACTTGGACCTTTCACTTCCAATTGTTGTTTCGTGTAATTAACATGGGATATCGGTATGAATTTAAATAATGCTTGTACGATAAATCACGATCTCGAGACAATTGGCTGCCATATATTCGTTATTACAATTACGACGTTAATTATTTCAATTGTATGAAATAATTAGTCCGTGCGTGACAAATGTCTCGAGCATTAGAATTTTCATTTATAATAATCCAATGGAATTACTAATTACGAAAGCTATATTAAAATGATGTCATTATCATTAGATTAAAGAATGTAAAAATTTATCATCGATTAAAATTAAAATTAAACTCTATAATAAATTATTCAAAAAGCTTCCTAAAGCAAAATTAAGTTTCTTTGTTTAAATATTCTTCTCCAGAAATGCGAGCAATAAAATAGTAATTTTAATAGAGTATCCAAAAGGAAGGTGGTTTTTTGAAGACACAGTACATAAATTTTGCTTTGCTTTATCTTTGGCTCAGAAAATTTGGATCATCCCTTAAAAATATCCGTACGGAAGACATTTTAAAAATTAGAAAATGCTTCGACACATTTTTGCTTAAATATCAATAAAGCTCGATAAAAATAAAAATCGAATATTACCGTGATTTATCTTTTCACGCAGTAATTTTTTTTTCAGCAATTTCATACAGCGAAGTATGTATTCATTTTCCTCGCATAAATAAATATTTTTGTTATTCTAAATATGAAAATTCTAAAACATTAAAAATAAGACACAAGTATTATACCTTTCTACAACAAGAACTTTAGTGCAAGGACAATTGCCAATATTATTATTAATTATTATAATGTTACCGTCTAAATATTTTCTTGCTAGTTCCTTTATGTCCTTCGTAAAAATAAGAAATTTTCCTTCATTTTCCTGATAGGAATAGCGCTTATTGCGAAATTCAATTTTAGCCTGCATGAATTTTTAATATTGTCATCCAGAAAGGGATTGCAGCTTATTCCCGTCTCTAAAATTAGCTTGTGGCATAAGAACTTATAGTTCCATGATTCTTTTATATCGTACTATATACCCTCTATATCTATATCACACTATTTATACCGAATTATACTATTTCTATATCATAGTATGCCTATATCTATCGCGTAATACCTAAGACGCGAAATATACAATAATAAAATTAAAGAAATGATTCGAGACTCAGCATATAAAAATGAGTCGAAAATCCAGAATCTTAATTGAGATTTTCTTTATTTGAAGAATCGTTTTCAACAAAATCGAATTTGAAAATTCGTCAAGTACCTTCATGTTACGGTTACACACGTATAAGACTGATTCTTGATTTTTGTCAAAAAAAGAAACTTGGAAGGAAAAAAATGTTGTTCTGTATTGAGTTAAGTTCAATTTATTATTCTAACAATCTAATTTTCGCACAATAACATGCAAATAATAGGATTAATCTGTTCCCGATTGGCTGCTTATATCCAGTCAGAAATTTATCAGGTTGACGCGTATTTAATAAACTTTCAAATTCAATCTTCTAGAAAATAAAGCTTGAACAACGAAAACACCTTGTTCTACAACTTATTTCGACTTACTTTTATTTGTAAAATAACTATTGTTTATAGCCAATAAATTAGAAGATGTAACAAGCCTATCTTGTATTAATTACTTCTTTATTTAATTTATATTGGAGCAAGGCACGTCTATGTTTCAGATCGAACTCTTGAAACCAAACCTTAAAAGGAAAGAATATTTGTACCTTCACTCGTACTAAGCAAATGGTTGCTATTCTCTCATTTATATTACAGTCTATGTATAAAGATAATTGAAGATTTCTTGTAGACAAAACTGTGAGTGCAAAGACTAAAAAATAGTTTTCTTAACGTATAATGTCCTACTTGCCAATGGAAATACCGTAGTATAGTATTTAAGCGCAACTTTCCTTTCTAAATAGTTATTAATAATACCAGAAGATGGTATTACAAGGTCGCCTCTACAGAAAAAAATATAAATACAATCAACATTAGGTTATTGAAGATTTCTTGTACAGGGCATTGTAAATGGAAAGATTGAAAAATGTTATTTCTTTATCGTATAATGTCTTACATGCCAAATTAGAATATAGAATTTAAGAACAACTTCCATTTAAATAAGTAAATAATTACTAATAATCCAACATTTCCTCTGTATAAAACAATGCAAATGCCACTAAGCAGTAGACATGCTCCACGCTAAATATCACCATTTTTATAACGATACTTATTCGGAGTATTATAAAACACGCTTTTTCAATAAAAATGAAAAGAACGTATTGAAAAAGTATATTTTCTGTTTTTATACAAATTGTATAGGAACAAACAGGATTCACGCTTACAGTGCTTGCGAATTTAAATGAATGGCACATTCAGTTTTCTTTCAATTAAGAGGCACATACAGAATTTTCTATAAGAACAATTCTTTTCCTGATGAATATATTGCTGCAAAAAGTAGAAAATTTTGGGATCATCTGGATCATTTTGTACACCTAAGATTCTATGATAATCAAGACAGATCAAAAACCGAAAATAATTTTACGCCAGAGAAGTTAAAAAATGTTATGTTTGTTTACAAAAAGTTTCCATTTCGTTTAATGTCTAGTGTACAAGTAACAGACGCGTGAACAATTGTATTCTGGAAGTAGTGAAATAAGTCCTATGAAATCCACAGTCGACCCAACAATAACGCAACAATAACCTTTTGTTCAATAGTAGCGGTTGAAATTATTAACAACTATTGTAATTGTCCCTCGTAACAGCCGATAGCAAACATGGATTTGTGTTCAACCCTGTTATCAAACTGTATTGGCCACCCTTTTTGCCGAACAGAGCTCGCTTTCTCGTTTCTCTCGCAGATCTCTCTGCCACGGGGTATCGAGTTTCCCGTTTAACGCGATACTTCATTAGCCACGGTGAAAACGACGGGTCGAGTTGTGTCGTACAAAAGGTTTCGCAGAATTGATGGATTCAGGCATCGCTTTCGCTCGAACCCTACGGCACCGATCGACCCCTATCATCGCACACGGGGCACCAACGAGTAACTCGTGAAACTTGCACGCGAGAAAACCGAATATCTCTGGCAGCACAGTGGTTTCCAAACCTTATTACATCGCGAAAGCCTGAAATTCTGAAAAAAAGTCAAATTCCACGCAAGGAAGCGGAATATTTTTGATATTGCTTTTAATACCATGTTTAACAATACGACGATCTCTAAATGCTATAGTACAACTTATTTCGCGAAAGCTTAATTGTCTGGAAAAAATTAATTAAGGAAAAGAGAACAAATAACTGTGGCAAGATAGTGGTTTGCAGAGCCAATAATTTACCTTGCGAAAGCTTAAAATTCTGGAAAAAATTAATTGCACGCGAGAAAAGTGAATATTAAAAAAGAAAAAAACAGGGTGATTTACAAATTAAGTGACTCACTTCGTGGAAGCTTGGAAATTCTGAAAAAAGGCCAAATATTTTTATATTTTTCTCCAAATTCAATAATATTTTTCATTTCAAAATAAAAAATTGTGGAAAAAGTATTTTTAATGGTACAGTGGTCGCCAAAATTCGGTAATTCGCTTCTGGAAAATTCTGGAAAATTCTGGAAAAGGTTAATTAAAAACAAATACCCCAAATGATTTCAATAGCCAACGGACAACCGGAACCATAAAGAGTCTAAGAAAAGAAATGTATGAGGAAATTCGAAAAAATTCCCAGAATATCCTACGTGCGTTGGATCTCTTTGAGGTGTGCAGAGGTGTGCAGAGGTGCACTTTGGAAACCACTGGCACGGAGATACACAAACGTCGGCGGTTGCGTTCCAGCGAGTGGTCGATAACGCCGAGTTTGCGCTGACAGAGAGCCACAGGGCGAGTTAAACAGATTCTACGTATGTACGTACACACGTACAATCTACATACTCGTATATGTGAAAAAAGAGGCGATAAATAGAATATCGTAAAAGGAAAAAGAAATAATTAAGAAAAAAATCAATGAGTCACGCTAGTCTGCAAAAGAGGAGAAAAATAAATATTGTAAAACAAAAACCGGAAACGGGGGAAAGAGGGTGAAGAGAAAGCGAAGATTAGATAGAAGAGGATTGGATAGCAGGTGATTGGATATGGAAGAGGATAGAAAATGCGTTTGAGCTCGATGGGAAGCTGTCGAGCGAGTATCGTGTTCGGGTTCCTGTTGAAATCTCCGTAACCTGACACCCTCGCCATGAACTTCGATGAACGGGGTTGATGTCTCCCAGTCGATTCCGGTTATGTTACACTCCAACAGAAGTTGCCTAAATTAGTAAACAGAATATATACATCGCTTTCACATCTCTTGTGATACAAATTCCTGACGCCTGCGATATTATTGAAAATGTCTAAATGTCTACTGGTAAACGAACAAAGATAGATTGTACATACCTGTTAACGACGACATCTTGTAGAGTCTGAGACAAAGAAAATTAGTTCAACGCTATAGTTTCGTCTCGAAATAAGCAACATGCTTCGTTCTCGTCTTTATTCAAATTCACCGACAGAGAGAGAAGTCCGAGAATGAGTAAGATGGCCATGAAAGCGAGAAGCCATAAATTTTTGTGGTCGAGTGAAATCGTTTAGTAGATGAATAGAATGTATACAATGCTGTCTCGCTTCAGTATTAACGAGCCTGACACATTATATACTGCTCAATTGTATCCTTTTCTGTTCCATTCAAGAACAAAGTTAAATCGAATGGTATATTTATCTCGTAATAAGCAACTAACAGTTCCCGGACTTGCTGCTTATTTGGAGGAAAAACTATGTTTTGCTTTCAACTTGAAGAGTGTTTACGAGACAAAGTTACGGATATATATATATATATAGGAAATATGGTAGTTTGCAAGAGATTTTCTGTTATATCGATTAATTACGAGTGTGTAAGTATATGTATATATATAGTATATATATAGTATATATATAGTATATATATAGTATATATATAGTAAGTATATGTATATATATGTATATAAGTATATGTAAGTGTAAGTATATATATAGTATATATTGTTAATAAGGAAAAAGACAAGATATAAAAGAAAACTAAAGCTACACCAGGAACTCGTACAAAGTATTTGCCAATGAACTGAGGTGGACAGGTTGTGATAAGTGCGAAAGAAACACTTGAACATATTTAACAATATATATTTATTAACATATACTGTATATGTACACTATGCGTAGGACTCGCGATTACTATTAGCAGTTCGCGGCTCGCGATTGCAAATTCGACTTCTGGTCGATGCATTACGATGTACGATACAAGTGCGGATGATGATTGCTTAAAATATCGAGAAACTCGGATCAATTATTACTGCTAACTACGAACTATCGACTCGGACAGGCGTTTAATGACTGCGTTGCCGTCGTCCGACTCTAGTTAGTGTCGAGTGCCGCTACAGTACTCCCTTACCTCGCGGCTCGGGATACATTGTACTGTAGCGGCACTCGACACCAACTAGAATCGGACGATGGCAGCACAGTGGTTAGCGCCTTAGGTTACGAACGTGTTCGGAACCCCAGTTCAAATCCCGGTGACCGTAATTCGATTTTTCTTCCGCGACACAATAATCAGAAGAAAAGCAGCAGTACTCCATCAGCGACATCTACAGGCAGCAGTAGCACTATCACTAACAAACTACTAACACTACAGCCCAAATTTGGTTCACATCGTCTTTTGACTGTCACGCGTTTTCAAAGAAATCTCCGTCAGGCCATGCGTGCAGCAGTACCAAGCGTTCTCTGCTAGGTGCTTCCATCGATATTTTAGTAATGCGAGTCGCTCAAGTGATGGTCTTAAGAATGATCTCTCGTTTCGTTTGTTCGCAACATTAAAACCACCAGCTGTTGTTGAATATAATGAAGGAAAGTGCGGTATAGATTATTCCGACCAAATGGTTTCTTATGCCACCACAATTAGAAAAGGAATCAAACGGTACAGAAAACTTGGCATTCAACTCCTTCTGGGAATTTCTGTTGTAAACGCTTTGACGGTTTACAAAATTGCAACAAGGAAGAATATAAATATTAAAATATTTAGACAATTATTAGTTACAAAATTATTAGGGTGTCTGAAAATACAAAAAATCCTTGCTTCGACGGAGTCAGCATAATATCGCCGTTCGGAAAAATGATTCCAGAAGAAACATTAGACGCGCATGCAAACTATGTTATGCAAATAAAAGATGTCGAATGGACCGAACAAAGGTACAAAAGAATTTGAAGAAAACAACTTATTGTCCAAATTGTCCCGACCAATTTCAGCTATGTATAGAATGCTTTAAAGTTTTACGTTCTAAATAATTTTTAAATTAATTTTTAAACCATTTTCGCATTACTTTTATAACAATTCAACAGTTTTATTATTATTTTCCATTACACTGATACACTCAGAATTGCGTTGATTGGAAACCTCAGGCAGTGGAGGAACCGATTACCCGCCCGCATCAGGCGCATCCTCGCAGCAGTCGATGACTCTAATCCGGAAAAGCTAATGAAAAAAGCAGCAAAGGAAAAAGCAGCAAAACGCTGAAATGAACGAATGGCTCGCCTTTCTCAACGTATTAAAAGACAATGTGAACCAAATTTGAGGTGTAGTGTTAGTAGTTTGTTAGTGATAGTGCTACTGCTGGCTGTGGATGTCGCTGATGGGGTACTGCTGCTTTTCTTCTGATTTTTGTGTCGCGGAAGAAAAATTGGAATACGGTCGCCGGAATTTGAACCCAGATCCCGAACACGTTCGTAACCTAAGGCGCTAACCACTGCGCTGCCGTCGTCCGACTCTAGTTGGTGTCGAGTGCCGCTACAGAACGATGAGATGCACACTCACACGAAGTACGAAATTACCAATGTTAACTTCCGACGCAATTCTAATTCCGTAAAGTGGTTAACGTTTCCTATTAAGTTTCCTATTACGTTTCCTATTAAAGAAATGCACAACTTTGACTCCAAAGGCTTTCGTAATTTCTATAGTGTTACGTAGAATGTAATTGAAAGCGCATTAATTCTCGTACATTATTCAATATTACCTCACGACGACTTTTAGCAGAGAAATATCTCTCTCATTATGTCGCTGCTAGGCGGATGTGTCAAAGAAGCTTTTATGCTCGTCTGCAATCTTCGTAACGAAAATGGCTCGACAATATGTTTAGCCAACGAACTGAAACCGCTTTTACAAAACGATTACGTAATGACTTAAACGTGTCATTATATCATAATAGTATCGTAGTATAATAGCTGGAAAGGAACGATACCAGATCTTATAATAGATCTCTGTGTCCATTGATCGATTTGTTTGTAACTATTGAACGTGGAAAGGAGGGAAGACAAATATGTCAAATAGATTACAATTAATAATTAAAAAGACAGTTAAGCAATCGTACACTCTGTTGTTCTTGATAAATAATTGTAAGTGAAAGTTTTAAACTTGTACTCGCGGAATGCAAACTTTTTTTCGTAAAGGAACATTTCTAAAAGTGAAATTATTACCCCGTGTCGCCAAGTTTATTTAACAATTGTAATATTTTTTAATATAGAATACAATGGACTATGCCAGAACTAATTAAATCAACCGTTGATAGTTCAATGATCATCGTCAGTGATCGTTCAACTAATTTGTAGTTGAAACTAATTGGTTTGAGCACGTTTTAGCACACGTAAAAATATAGATATATGTATACATTGTACATGTACATAGACAAGTAGGAATAATCTGCTCCAAATCTACAAATCCAGAATAAGACTACTAGCCAATACACGGATTTAAATGGCGACGTTTTAATCCAAAATAGAAAATGCGAGTAAAAGTGTATACCGATATAATAAACTGGTTTCGTGGAGACAACAAACGAGCACCAGATTTTCTGGCAGACATTGGTTTATACAAATTGCTATAGATTCCTTTCGTCCCACTGATCATTCTTAACGTAATTAGTAGCTGTAAAAGGTGCGCGTAATCCTAAAAACGTAATTAAAAAGAAAAATACCAAACGAAAGTGATAATGAAGAAGTTTTTGTTTTAATGAAGCCTTTTTGTAAAAGATTTCGATGGTTCGAAGTACAAGAAAATATTCTTCATAAATATTTAAAGAAGTTGTCTAAACTTTAATATGTATTTGAATACATGAAATAATAAATAATAAGGTATAATAAGAAATAATAAATCAATAGGATCGACGTACCACGTTTCTCACACGATACTGTAGGTTAAGGGGTTAACGTGGTTCCTAATAACCATAAAAGGTGCATGTGACCTTAAGCATGCAATTTAGAAGAAAAACAGCAAACGAAAGTGACGATGAAGAGGTCCTTTTTTGTAATAGATTTCGATAGTTCAAAGTAAAAAAAGAGATTCTTCTGTATGCAGAATTATGTGATTCAGCAGCCAACAAGATATGGGATTCATAAATATTTAAAGAATTTATCAATTAATCTTAATCTGTATTTGAATAAATGAAATTCTACATCGGGAAAATGATCGTTCCATTATTGGAAAATTCCATTATCCCAACAGTTTTGTCTCCTTATTAGTTCGGATAAGATAGGCTTTACTGTATTTCGATGATACTGACTTGTAACTTATAAGAGCTTTGTCTCAAAACAATATGAGGAACCAATTTATACAAAAGAAAATCGTACACCTCCATTTAAGAAAAAGTTGCATTGTATCGGTACATTCTTCTTTATAATCTTTTCCTAACTATAACTTTTCGCTCCAATAAAACTACAGTGCGTCTCAGTTGCTAAAATCATCCTGCATATACATTATTACGGTTTAATTAGTACTCATTTGTTCACTCATTGTCAACTGTTAATTTGACACTTGAGCACCTAGTATTTCTCTCGTAAAAATGATTAAAAACCAATTTGATCGGAAATGAAGCTGTGTATTGTTTTCTTGGACCTATATACATGTATGTATACGTGTACTTTTAAACGATCTGCTCCGAAACTGCGAGACATTCTGCATATCTTTAGTTGAACAGTTGGCTAACAGGTAGAAAAGTAAGGTACTCTACAAAAAAGATGATCGAACAATTTTCTCCGCCTCTCATTTCCTGTTTAACTCGAAGATAAATGATCGTAAGATTTATCTTTGACGTTTCAATGTCGTTTCATTTTCAGTTGATTCGATGATAAACGAATGTAGTGGTATCTTTGACATTTCAATGCCAAACGTCATGTCTGAAAAGAAGAAAGATATGTTACAAACAATAAAACCTGATTTCTGATTGTCGAAGGATACGTATGTAAAAGCGATTACGAAATTTAAAAGAACATCCGCTTAAGGAGTAAAAAATGATAAGCAATATCAATCAAGATTAATGACCTCGTCATATTTACGTTGGTTAAAAATACTTTGCACGATGTACAGAATGAAGTATTAATAGAATAGTAAACAGAATAATAATAGAATGGCAGATAGTCTTGTAGAAACTAGTTACATATGTATTAGGCTGTAACATAAATATTCGTGCTGTTTTCTTTATTTACAATTAGTATCTATATACATCGTTTTTTTTCGTCTATGAGCTTCACAAAATTATTACAAATATATCGTTTTAATTTAAAGGAAACCAATACATTATATAGATTCTTTTTGTTTCATTCTTCTAGACATTAATAATTTTACATTTATTTATTTTACACTTAATTAGGTCACGCAGGAATGTTTACAAAATCACACACGTTTCATTCTGTACAATAAATAATTTACTAGAATTTCCTTGAATTTTATTAGTATTGGTAATAATCGATTTTAAAATTCCTTAATTTTAGGTAATCTAGTTTTAATTTAATTTATTTTATTTATAATATATATTATAATATATTTAATTTAATTTAAAAAAGATTGCTGTCTCGATACATCAACGCGTATAAAATAAAAGAGAATAAAACGATACAACGCTGTATAAATAGAAGAAAAAAACAGAAAGTGAAAACGAAAGTAATATTCCTAAAGATGCTCGTCATTATCCATTGTCTGAACTGTCACTGCATGTCAAACTTTGGTAACTATCTACAGCTCGATGATGAAAGCCAGCAACGCAACATCGAAAGGATCGTTTCGTATCGCAAAGTAGTCGACCGGGTAATTCATATTACGCGAGAGAGCTATAAGGTATCAGTCAGGCGTAACGACGTCTCATTAAGTCACAGAAGATGTTCACAAATCCTCACGAAACGTTCCGTTTCGTAACACACCGTGGCTTCCGAGACCGGAAGATAGAACCGATAAATCGAACTGAGAACAGATCTGCAGACACTGCGTTATGAATTACATATCCCAAATAGAGTACCGATGTTTTTAGAAAAGAACATTTAGAAAAATTAAAAGAGAATCCGACTTTTACGAGGGTATTTAATACGGTGTCCAATCTTTCTAAAGCTTGATCTATCGAGTCGGCAATAATTAGGACGTCATCCAAATAAACAACAACGTACGAATAAGCGAGGTCGCCTAAGGCATTGAGAATGGCCCTCTGAAAAACGGACGGTGCATTTTTTAATCCTAACAGCATCGTTATGTACTCATATTGTCCGTCGGAAGTAACGAACGCTGTATACTCCGTTGAATTAGGATGAATGAGAATTTGGTGAAGCTGACCATGTCCAGGCTAATAAAGTATCTCGCCTTTTGGAATCTCGCGAATTGATCCGCAATAAGAGGTAGGGGGTACCGATCCGCGACCGTATTTTTATTTGGCTCTCAAAAATCGACACACAATATATCCGAGCCGTCCTTTTTCTTCACGAGTAACTAAGGCTCACGAACGGTGAACTACTAGGCCTTATGATTTTTGTTCTAATTAGTTCGCTTATTCTCTCGCGCACTATTCTCCGCTCTTCCTCGCTAAGTCTATAAGGGCTTCTTTGGACGGTGACCTTAGGGTCAATTAACCGTATTTCTAACTTTTGAATGAATGAACTTTTTAATTTTCGAGAATAGAAATTAATCGGCTTTTATCGTTACCAATTGCATCAGTGTCAACCTCATTAATATTGATCTCGTCTTCCGCAGTTTTACTATAGGCATTAACTATCTTTGCTTTACAAATAACGAGGCTATTTTGTACAATATTTACGTCAAAGCCTTGGCTTAAAATTTCGCGACCAATCATGATATCGTATTTTAAGTAACTATCAGCAAGGATATGAAAAGCTACCTCCAATGTAAAACTATTAATACATACAGTGGACAAAATCTGAGATGTACTTTTAATACAAGTATTTCCTATTCCTCGCATTACTACTATATCAGTCGTTCTCTTGCCAGAAAATTTCGAGGCCACGGATTCTTTAATTAGTGAGCATTCGGCTCCAGAAACGCAAGGAATGGGAACGACTCACCCAGATGACTTAATTTGCCAGTTGGAGCTTCCACCACGCAGGAGTCGACTCGACGTTCACTATTCGAAATATATTTTCTTTACTTCTGGGTCTCGTATGTCCTCCTCCGGCTCCAATTTTATTTTCTTGCGGCACTCCGATATTTTGTGTCCGTAGATGCCACAGCGGAAGCACTTAATCCGGTGATTTGATGGCCTGCTTCGTTTACCTTCAGGGTTCGCCGATGGATTCTCCGACGAAGGCGTCATCCTCCTTCGGGTAAGAAAGAGAATTGATCCTGGGTCCTGATGTCACTCGTAAGTGCTATTCCTTCAACCCGCCGGTCATATGAAATCAGTCGAAAAAGAACGCAGGCGTTGATTACTTCAGCCATAGTTAAATCTTCCCACCTCGCCTGCAGAAGGGAACGAAGACGAATACCGAAAGCTCCCGTGGCTTCGTCCTTTAATGGTGGTTCATTAAGCATCTTCATCAGCGCTGAGGTTGCCGTCTCGTTGCCAACAAAACGCGCGAGAAAAAATTCCTTAAATCTTGACCAAGTAATCTTGCTCCCCGGACCGGCATTTGCGTAAGCCAATGTGCTGCAGTACCCTCTAGAGCACTACTTATAGTGGTGAATAACTCGCTGTCTTGTACAGGCCTTCCCTGCAGGAGTAGACTGACATTTGCGCACCACACAACCGGGTCGGCGCCCGCGATTTCGGGATTAAAACGCAATAGCGATAATTCTTTAGGTTCCACATTCGATTTTTGCTCTCTCTGCTAAGCTAACTCGCGCACGATAGTCATGAGCTGTTGCGTTATTACCACCAGCCCTGATCCCATTTTTGATATCGGGTTTACATTATGATTAGGGTTAGGGGCGTTTAATGAATCTTCACTGGAATTAGCCATCGGTGTGGTACGACAAAAATCAAGTTTATTAACACAGGTAGAGATATTACAGCGTTGGCAATTAAGCAGTTGGCGGTGAGTAGGCACTCGCGACACTAATGACAATGGCCTCAGGTTCGAAAACGAATCCGCGTTCAGCGGGATAGCGAATTGACTTTCCATCAAATTCTAAATTGGACTCTATGTTAAAACGTGGAATAATCACTGCTCGTAAAAGCGTTACTCAAATCGTCGATGAGATCGTACGAGAGTGTGTCTCTCCGTCACGGTGACGCTGTAGAGGAAAACTATGATGGGGTGTGTCTAAAGACACGAGATCATCGGATCCTATACTAATAAAAAATAATCTTTATCATATTAAACAGCTTAATACGTGACATTCAACAAAATTGGTATCGTAAAAAATATTAAACTTTCATAAGCAATTGTCATTTTAGTTTCTTTAACGTCAAGTTATAAATTTCCAATTATTTTTTAGACATGAAACTTTGAGATGCGAAAGACACTGAGGCTTTTATTCAACATTTCTTTTAATATTTGACTACGGTTTGTTTTCATCAAAAGCTTTTAACTTTCTGATATCTATATACTTCGATATACTGTTAAACATTTTTATTGTTCTATCGTGTATCTATATCAGATATGAGACATAGTAGTCAAAATTAGGCTAGTGTGTGAATATTTTCACGACTTGTTGTTGATTGCTAATTAAACTGACAAACAGTAAATAGAAAGGAAACGTCTATGTAAACCTTTCGTTTTTGTCTCTGAAGAACCATGGTTAATTAGTCAATTCTAAATGTTCGAATGTCATAAAGTAGCAAACGTAACGAGACTCGGCGAGTTACATATGTATATCTAATTTATGAGTTCAGATATTAACGATTCGTATAAAATTATGTCGATTAATCTATATCTACGTGGAGACTTTAATGCTGTTTTATGGATCTCCTCGAGTGAGTATGAAATGCTTTATGGCCGATATAAATATCATGCTATGAAAGGTATCTAGTAAATCATTATTAATCATATTTTTCGCGTTGAAATATTATTAAGGTTTATAGTCCCTTAACGTTCTTAAGTACACATATTTCTGACAATTTATAGCTTGATATGAAATGAAATATAGCGAAATATAGCGCGCATTGGCCAAATAGGGAAATATTTGAATTTTATTTTCTTTCACTACGTAAATAACGAATCTTTCTATAACTTCACTTCATAATGTTTGAAATTATCTCCACACAATGTCGAAGCAATCAGTATCGTGTATTTGTCTTCATTATTATATATTCTTTCCAAAAGTTGTCATACTCGACAAATATCTACTTTCAGTCGTTTGTACTCTATCATTTCACGTAAAGCATAGTGGCATTAATTACACAGTTAAGCCTCCCTTATTCGAACACCAATTATCCGAATACCCTAATATTCGAACGTTATATCCACCATACTATTTTCAAGTAACGGATGTCTTTACCCGTTTCAAATATTTACATACAAAACATTTTTTTTTTATTTGTTAGAATATTTACAATCAATTCTCGTTGAGAATTTTTTGAGTAACTTCATTTGGCGTGGTACAATAATAATTTATATTATGTGGTTTATAATAATTTATATTATTGATTCTAGTTGAATCTAATGCTTCAATCTAAAGGGTATTTTCTTTTTAGTCTGCGGATTTGGTCCGTCGTGTCAAGTAGTTGGGTGACTAATGGGTTGTGGTGGTTGTTGACTATTGTGTTATATTTGCTTCTGAACTTGTATATTTCCTCTTTGACTGTGGGTGTCTTAAGGTCGCGGTGGATTGTTTCGTTGGTAACATGCCAGGGTGCATTTATTAGGGATCTTAGCGTTTTCGATTTGAAGCGTTGGAGTATTTCAATGTTGGAATTACTTGCTGTTCCCCATAGTTGGATTCCGTAGGTCCAGACAGGTTTTATTACGGTCTTATAGAGCGTAATTTTGTTCTGCGTGCTTAGGTTGGAGCGACGGCCAATGAGCCAATAAAATTTTTTGAGTTTGTCCTTGAGTTGCTTCGATTTGTCTGTGATATGTTGTTTCCACGTTAATCTCCTGTCCAAAGTCATTCCCAGGTATCTGATTGAGGAATTGTCGTATTGTTAATGGTGACCTGAGGGCAGGTTTGTTTTCGCAGCGTGAAGGTTACATGTATGGATTTGTTTTCATTAATTTTGAAGCCCCATTTATAAAACCATTTTTCCATAGAGTCGAGACTTCGCTGGAGAGTGGATGAAGCAATTATCGGGTCTACGTGGGAAGCTAATAGCGCTGTGTCGTCAGCAAATGTTGCTATAATTATTTCCGTTGATATTGGTAAACCGGCAGTGTAGATGGAGAACAGGGATCCGAGGACACTACCTTGGGGTATGCCAGCTTCTATTGGGAACGTTGTGGCGTCTAAGTATTTAACCATGAATTGTCTTTTGGTTAGGTAGGACTTTAGGATGGAGTAGTAGGTGTGTGATAGGATTTTTTTAAGTTTGTATAGAAGCCCTTCATGCCATACTTTGTCGAATGCTGTTGAATGTCAAGGAATATCGCTGAGCAATATTTTTTCTTTTCTAGGCTTTGGTTGATATTGTGTGTTATGCGGTGGATTTGCTCTATCGTGGAACGTTGCTTCCGAAAACCGAATTGATTTTCTGGCAGACATACAAAACATGAAATTAATAAAGTGATACATACTTTATAAACGTTCATATGGAACGTTCCTTTGTATTGTTATTGATATTATTTTTTATATTATATTTCTTTCATTTATGATTTTTACTGTGTACTTATTGTACTTATATTTATACTTATTGCTTTATATTACTTCATATTCGTTCCTTTAATCGATCGTGTGAATCGTAAGAATTTAGTATGTAACTTTACTATGAGATAGCGTCGCAATATCGAAACAGAATACGAGATAATTAAAAAACTCGAAAATGGTGTAGTTGCGACAGAATTAGCAAAAATACATGATGTTGGAAAAACCACAATATTAAAAGCGTTAAGAAAATTATCTGAAGCACTTAGATTCCTTACAATGGTAGAAAAAGCTTAAATATATTGAGGTAATGAAATGGTTTCATCGCGATAAAGACCATAATAATGACGATTTTACAGCAATGGAAACAGCAAACGAGCACCAGATTTTCTGAAAGACATTGGTTTATACAACTCGCTATAGATTCCTTTCGTTCCACTGATCATTCTTAACGTGGTCGTTAATAGTCGTGAAAGCTGCGCATGACCTTAAATACGCAATTAAAAAGAAAAGCAACAAACGAAAGTGATGATGAAGAGGTGGCTTCTTAAAAATAGCTTCGATGGCTCGAAATACAAAGGGTGATTCTTCATAAATATTTAAAGAAGCTTTCAACTAATCCGAATTTGTATTTGAATAAATGAAATTTCATATCAGAAAAGTAACTGTTCTATTAACCGGCAATTCCAATATCCGAGCAGTTTTGTTAATTTATTAGTTCGGATAAGGTAGGATCTAGTATATTTCAGTCTCGATAAACTTGTAGAACCACTCCAATCTCGTTGATATTTGAATCCGTTTGAATAAAAAAATATTTGAACAACTTTTTCCTATACATGTAAAATCCCTAGAGTCCTTTTAGGATAGGGATTCTTTTTTTGTACGGGTAGCACGACAGGCTGTGTCTAACGGAGAGACCGATCTTTCTTTGTTGCACGGACGACGAGTGAAGAAGCACGTGGTCTCCAGACGGACGGATAGAGAGTACATTAGAGAGAGAGACAAGGCTATAGAATAAGTGTTTAAGATTGCAAAGACTAAAGATTTAAGATTTAAGACTGAAGAAGAAAGATAGGTAGCTCAGGACGTTGAAAATCGATTTATAAGGTTCAATAATGGGTTAATTCAGGGATCGATTTTCAGACTTCAGAATCGATCCCTGAATTAACCCATTATTGAACCTTATATACATATAACCGTCGGTTGACCTTTGTTTTCAAGATATTCGTAAAAAACTGCCGGTACCACTGCAGAAATTATAATTCACGTAAAAATGTACATCATCAATGTATTATGTTTGGGTTTGACCTAGTTTTTTAAATTGCAAACGACGCTTGCGTGAAATAATAACAAATTGATTATAAAAATAATAGGCTAACGAATAATTGATATTATTTTACGAAATAGAATAATCCTTATTATTTTCAGAAGTTCTAACTCAAAGATAGACACAATAAGTTGATGATATTTACTTTTTATTGAGTCATAAATTGTAACAGACGTTTCTTGCAGCGTGAAATAATAACAAATTAATTATGAAAATAATAGGCCAACGAATAATTGATATTATCTTACGAAATAGAATAATCCTTATTATTTTCAGAAGTTCTAACTCAAAGATAAACACAATAAGTTGATGATATTTACTTTTTATTGAGTCATAAATTGTAACAGACGTTTCTTGCAGCGTGAAATAATAACAAATTAATTATAAAAATAATAGGCCAGCGAATAATTGATATTATCTTACGAAATAGAATCATTCTTATTATTTTCAGAAGTTCTAACTCAAAGATAGACACAATAAGTTGATGATATTTACCTTTCATTGAGTCATAAATTGTAACAGACGTTTCTTGCAACTTAGTATGTGCACGTTGTGCGTGGACCCTGTAAGCTCGTCCGACCCTCGTTTATGAACAAAAGATAAGAGATAACTAATATTAACGCACACGCTGCCACGATCGCACAACTGTAGACAGAAATATACTACAGCGGTACCTGCAGTTTTTTGCGAATATCTCGGAAACTAAGCGAGACTGGCGGTTATATGTATAGGAAAAGATTGTTCAAAATATTGAGCTTTACAACATATTCGAATATCATTGAAATCAGAGAGGATGGAACGTTCGCCTGAGTCTCAACTTAGCGTCACGAATCTTTCGATCGTAATTACGTATCGTAATTACGTGATATCATGTTTAGTTTTAACCTGTAACTAGTAAGATGAAACGTATTAGACCCTAGAAATTTTAACTATTGTGGTAATTTCGAAAATAGTCACTGTAAAACATTAATTGTATAAGCGTCCGTTAGTCACGGCACAACGTATAATTTTCTTAATTTTTTAACGAAAAGTAATTAGTAAAGTAAGAATATTACTCTTTTTCTATTTTTAATTGCCTCATACATTATTTCGCTACCGTTGTAGGTACTTATGTATTCCATTCTTTGTGACACTCAGTGCAAATGCAAATTTGTGTCAGGAGATTTATCGCAGATCTCTTCGCACGCGATTGTTTAACTTACGTATTCCTTTAAAAAGTGGTGGACATGAAAGTCTTGTATAATTTATAAGACTCGAGGTACTTTATATTTAGATACTTAACACGTTCCAACGAAGGAATGTACACGTATTATACACGTAAACGTAGTGATAATGTCTAATTGGAATATTAAAATTGTATGTCCCCTCGCAGACAAAATATGACGCATATGTTTGTACTTAAAAATAATTCGCTATGGGATAAATATGGTAATTACGTTCTACAAAATATACGTCCAGAAACTCGAACCAATTAAAACAGCAAGGAAGATTATTCAAAGGATAAAATACATCGTATGCGAAATAGAACTTCTCCGAAATCCTGTGCCAGCTAAATTACAATGATATTGTTGAAAAACTTTTTAAATGTTGATATAATATAAACGACAATTACAAAAGAAGAAAATTTTCGAAGCTCTATGAATCGCTAAAAATTGCATGAAGCACAAGTTGGAAAAAAGAAAAAGTTATAAATAAATTGATAAGTTCGCATATTTACAGAGTATGAGAAAGCCAAATACATACATATAGTACTCTATCAAGCGCATTATCGAGCGTACACCACATCTATTACTCGTATCTGCAACACATAATACATACATCCTCTTGAGAACGCTCTGATTACATGCCTACATTTTGCTTACTCGTTTGCTAGAGCATTGCACGTGCTTCTGCTGGCGTAACACGTTACCAAAGATGTGTCTCAACCTCAACACGTGCTTTCCGGCCAACGTGCCTAACGCATCTTGCAGAAACACGAGACGGTGAAAAAAGTCGCGTACAGCGTCGTACATTACTCGTAAATCTACTTCGAACGCTTTCCACTAAGGGGAAACGCTATTTAATATTGCTGCCTTTTTATGTGTTCATAACAATATAGAAAATTCGACATGTATAAAAAATACAGTTACACAATATTTATATCTTAAATAAATGTATATTATTATTAATAAGTAATTTGCTAATAATTAATTGAATAACTAAGAAGTCTATGTAGCGACCAATTTTATAAATGCGTGAAACCTGTTAGAACATAGGAGAAATATGTAGTGATTGAACGTACGAATAACGTTTACCTAAATTCAATTGAAAAATTATAAACTACTCGGAGAATATCTTTTGTTTAATTATTGTTTATCATCATATGCCCTGGTAAAGTATTAGTGACTACTGTTACATGTATTCTATAAGTTATATAAACGTTAAGTAAAATGATGTATAAATAATAAACATTATATGAATGTTATTTGCATGCTTAGTTTGTTAACTATCAGTTAGTTGCAGTTAGTAGCAAATTGGTACGGTTTATATGCATCTATAGGCAGTCCAAAAGATTTATTTTTTTTTAGGACTCTTAGAAACTTTTTACATCGTTAGTAATTTTAATTAGCGTTATTAAATTCTATATTGTTGGGTATCTTTAAGTTGCGTCTCTCGTGTCTTCGAATTTGTTTCTATAGCTTCTAAATGCTCGATGCTGTTGTTGATACAATAGTATTCACAGATTACCTTGTCTGGTTTTTTTAAGATGAGGATGTGTGAGGAATTGCGAAGATCATAAGCGGTCTCGTTTCATGTGTGTTGCTTCTGGATTTACGTAAAAATGTGTGGTTCTCCCAGCAGTTGTTTCCCATTCGTCTCTCGTCTTTATTTTTATGAATTGTTTGCCTTTTAAAGTCTTTGTTCCTAGTTAGTTGTTAGACTATGATGTTGCTTCCATTTTAGTATGCTTGAACTCTTACATGAAATGGCTTAGTGCACGCGGTTTTTTGTTGTAACGCCAACTGGCGCAAGCATTTAGCAATATTTTATACACCTGGTACAGAGAATATTATATTACAATACTTCCTGAGCTAAACGTATATACTACGCATTAGATGAATAGATGAAAGGATCCTAAAGATATTTTCGATTACTAGGTACAAAAACTTAAGCCTCAATTCCACGAAATTGCTCGACTTCCAAAGATAAAACGAAAAAAACACCGCCAAACCATTTGTCTGCCAATCCATGATCCACGTAGCAGCTCGTCATCTTACTGTTTCCCCTCCCTGTTCGATAAAACCTCGTTGCAAGCGAAAAGCTCTTTCGTTCAACGCATCCCCTAAAATCTTGAGAAGAAAAGAAGACCTGCGAAATGGCGTCGCTGATCATCGTCAGCGTAAGAAGTGTCGGGTCTAACGTGCCGTGTGTAGTCGTTAAAGGACCTTCGAGGGGAAGCAGAAGAAAGAACTGCGCCGTAATCGTGAGCCCACGTCGAGTAAGAGACGCGGAGCGAGCCGGAACGTGCGAAAGATCGTAATCGTCCCTCCGAATCACTGCGCACCGGTATCTGCTCGATCTGCGCGTGTATACGTGTGTCGCGATGCTACGGGCGCATCCCTATTGCGAAGTGATGCAGGTGCACATGGCGCAACCGTTCGCAAGGTTCGACCGTACTTTCTCGACGCGATTGTTCGCGGGTTCGGTTTGAGCGGCACATCCACGTGTGCCACGAATGAATCGCCGACATTCGTGCACCTCTAGCGATTATACGTATACAGGCTGTCCCACGTAACTGTGGCCATGATTTTTCAAGCGTTTCCGATAATCTGACGGAAAAATGTCCCAAACGAAAGTTATTCAGTTTTATGTCGATAAAACATCGTAATGAAAAAATTTGCAAAATATGCTTTTTTCACAAAAAGTTCAGTCACCTTGACCTTTTTTCAAATGATACTATGTATTTTTTATTTAAGAACGTTGTAGCTGATGCCAAGATGAATTCAAAGAACTCCTATACTGTGACCTTAACTGAAGTTGAATGCAGAAAAATGGGAAATGTTGAATTTAGAAATGTCGAGTAAATCAAGGGAAACATCAGGAACGCTATAAACTAAGACAAGCCTACTTTATTGATTGGAACTTTGCCTACAAGAAAACGGAAAATAGCTTGAACGTTTATTATAGTTCAACGCAAAGAGCTACCGCGACACTAAATAATTTATTTCTTTATTTTATTATGTGCGAATAATTAAAATTTCCTATGCTGAAGATAGCTATTTTGAACACGTAATTTCGGGATAATGTGATTTACATCATTAGATATGATTTACTTGGATGACTCGACATTTCTAAATTCAAGATCATGGTATACGAGGTCGTTAAATTCGTCTTGTCATCAGCTATAACATTCAGAAGTCAAAAATACGTAACGTCATTCAAAATATCAAAGTGACCTTGATTTTTTATCGAAAAAATACTTTTTGAGAACTTCTTCATTGCAATGTTACTGACCTAAAACTAAATAACTTTCGTTTGAAACATTTTTTTGTCAGATTAGCGAAAGTGCCTGAGAAATCGTGACGACAGTTACGTGGGGCATCTTCTACATGGAATTATTAGCGATCTCTATCTGTACATCTAGAAATGGCATGAAAAATCACTAACAGTGATTTATCACGCTCATCGTAGAATTATGATCTAATTTCGTTCACGACTGTAATCGTGACTTTTTTATCTTGAGTAAATTTGCTCGCTATGATTTTAATTCTCGATCTTGGTTGAATTACTTCTTATAAAATACATCAATATAGCCTGCATAAAGAGATTTACATATAACGTTAATTTAAAATTACGTCTAACGTTCTTCGTCTGACGTAAATTTACTTCATTCAATATTAAAAATGAAAAGTAATTCAACATTCTTTTCCTTATCTATATTACTTCAATATCTTAAAGATTAAAACATTAATTCTTCCTTGCGATTCCAAAACCATAACATTTGTTTGATATCGTTAATATAAAATACAAGGGTTATCTGATGCGTGTGAAGAACAAGATCTTCACCAATCAGAAGCGATCACGAAAAATCACAAAACAAGAGAGATACGTTCCGTTATACGAATTCCGCGTTATACAGGTACCTTCTCTGTGCTCTATAGAAATAACTATCATGTCATACGTAAAATTCTCCTTATCGCACAAGATGAAAGTAGTAATGTAGAAATGAAGATTTTTTGTAGACAGCACTGTAAGTATAAAGATTAAAAAAGATATTATTTTCTTATCGCTTAATGTCCTACATGTTAATGGGAACACTGTTGTGGACAATTTAAAAACAATTTTCATCTATAAATAATTAATAATAGTGTTAAAAACTGATACGGTACATCCAACATCGCCTTTGTAAAAAGAAATGTAAATTAAGCGATAGACATACTCGAACACATAGACACTAAACATCATCAATTTTATAACAATTCTAACGCGAAACATTATAAAATATACTTTTGTGATAAAGATAAAAAGAACATCTTGAAAAGATATATCTTTTGTCTTTATACAAGTTATTTGGAAGCAAAGAGGGTTCAGTACTTGCGAATTTAAAATGACACGTTCAGGCTTTTCTAAATATAAATACAATTCTTTTTCTGATGGATATATTAGCGCAAAAAATAGAAAATTTCATGATACATTTGCATTATTATAATATATATAATTATTATAATAATATTCATAATTATTATTTATATATAATATAATATATTATATTAATATATTATATAATAAATATTATAAATAAATATTATATAATATATAATATTATATATTATATTAATATTCTAATTATAAATTATTAATATTACAATAATATTATAATAACCAAACTCCGAAAATAATTTTAAGCCAGAGTTTTTTCTCTCTGCTAAAAAATATGATATTTGGCACATACAGCGTTGTCTACAACAAGTCCTCAAATGTGAATCATTTAACACTAAACCTACCAACACTTCGTGTATACCTATTCCTACCGTGTGCGGTCAAAATGACCGGTGATTAAAGAAGTTTTTATGATTTAACTTAGATAATGGTTAATTGATAACTAAATGTATATATCATGATGAAATTTCATAAAATTTTGTCCAAATTTACTTTTGTTTAATTTCAATTATAGACTTAAATAGATGACATTTTTATTTATATAGAGATATATCTTATTCAACTTTACTGCATTTTTTACAAGTTATCTTATTATCAAATGTACATTTGTCGCATAAATATTTTCCGTATTTTAAACAAATTTTCGTAATTTTGTAATCTTTACTTGGATACTAATTTTTTACTTAACAAGTTTTTTGTAGTACTTGTTGACAGTTTTATTGCATGGTTTTTTCCCGCGATTCTTTATATAAAAGTAATGTATGCACCAGGCTTATAACAATTTTGTGAATTCTCTGTAAATTGGCCCCATACTGTAGATACCATTGCAAATTTATTGGTTCGTAAACGTTGGTTTCTTTCGCTCATCTTATCAAATCATATAAACCTCATAATTTCAGCAAAGTCATTCCTTCTCATTGTTTTTGAAACAAATGCAGGTCTCCAAATTTTATTCCACAAATATTAGACATCTAAATTTTTTGCCTGATATGCACCACGAGCATATAACAAAGCAATAAATACATCTAGTTTTGTTGTATTTAGCTCCCTCATAATCCCCAATACTCCAAATGCTTCTTCTTCCGTACATTTTATTATATGACTCCTTATACGGTGATCAATGATAAGATAAAATTCCGTCTTTACTTGTCCTTTCGTTATATGCCGTTTAGCATATCTCTAAAAATATTATGAACTGGTTGTCCTGCCAGGTTTGAGAATTGCATCTATTTCTCTCCAAACTGTCCCATCGGGTTCAGTTTCACTCTCTGCCGTCAACGATAATTTCTTTCCCTTTTGCCCTTACGTAAACGCTTATTTATAATATTCAACTCTGATTCGGTTGTAAATAGCTTTTCATGTATTTCCATGCCGTTTTCAGTTGCTAAAGTTTCTTGTTCATCGCACACTCAACAGTCTTCTTCTATGTTCGTTATTTATCACAAAATAATACCACATACGGAATACAAAATTATTGTCGAATTTGATATGCTTTACTTTTCCTTTTATAACAACTTTACACAAAACGCTCTGAGATGCTTTCTATCTGAGTTTTAGAGATAAAAAGATGTCAAGTAATTGATTAACAAACCGAGATGTATTCTAGTCGAAAAGACAATAGCAAGTAAAAATATGACCTTTGACCATTGGAGAAGATCATTATCCACAAACGGTTACTCAGGGGTGGAGTTAGCAAAGCTTTTCCCGTGTTTTATAACAATGAGCAATAACTCTAAGAAACTTCTCGACTTTTAAAATGTTTGTAACAATGGACTGTAATAAGTGCTAAATTTTTTGGCGATTAGGGTTAGGATTAGGTGACCTTAGGATTATAATGGGCCTGAGTTGATATATCTTGACAGTTGGTGGCTATCTTGATCGAGGAATAGATTGTTTTATGATAAGATTACGGATGTAACAGCTGTTATTATTTGTTATACTAATTTTGTTTGTCATTTGACCTTGACGTAGCCTTTTCTTTGTACTGATTGCATTTATTTTAAGAATAACGAAAATATTTTGTCGGTTGTCGGTGCCGCTCAGGGTAGGCAAGGCAGAATATAAATTGTTCTCAGAAAATAAAAGAGCAAACTAAAATTAAATACAGAAAATATATTGTATGCATGTTTTAGAAAAAGCCAGAAATTATGATAAAGTTTAAATATGGTTAAATTTGTGTAGAAGTCGCGAGAGCGATCAATTTGACCGCGCCGGTAGATTTAATGTTAAACTCATTATTCACGTTGTCTTATGAGATTCATTTTCTCTATTTCTATCGCTCGCATAATGCTTGTCGCTAGCATAATATGAAAATCTACAATGGAGGGTACAGAAAATTTAGATGAAGAAATATTACTTCTGTACTTCTTTGTATACGACACAGTGATAGAAATGTATTTGTAAAAACATTGCTCTGGATTCTAATTTTGCATTTATCGCGAGTAAGGCAATTAAAGGAGCTGAATACGGCAAAGCGAAATTTTACTCGGAAATAAATTATATCGGAAGAGGAAAATAAAACCGCGTACGAATTTCTTTCAGTTGAACGTAATGCAACAAAATTGTAGCAGTGTCCAATATTTTCTTATTAACACAAACTATACGATATGGTTCCATTATTTTGACTCTCGAAGTTTTATAAGAACAAAGCTACCATATAAAGCTATCACATCTTATTCTCGGTGAGAGGAAGAAATCATTCTCTACAACAGATTTGAAATCCGGTCTCTAGGTTGATAAACAAGCTGCGGTAATTTATAGAAATTCGCAATATTTTTACGAACACATCTGAAGAAGTAGAACTTACGTAGACATTTATTTCACCCTCTATATATTATAACTTGTAACAATTAACTGTAAACGTTTTATATATTTCTAAATGTTACATACAATCAGTATATGAAAATTTTCCATAAATACATAAATGAGAAGTGTTTGTAGAAAGCATTGCAATACCAAGAAACAAATTTTTCAGGAGGAAAAGAAAACTTATACATTAACGTAGTCCAAATTCATGAAGAACAAAATATAGAAAAGTTGTGAAGAAAACACAATGCTCCATTCATTCAGATACATTATGTCATCCCATAAGTTCGTGCCGTTTTTCGAGCGGTTATATATGTTAAGATTGTTTATATACCTTTCAGTTTCATGAAAAAATGTAATCCCCCTCTCGTTGTACTACTTCTTCCCATTTTTTATTATTCCGTCTCAATAAAAGTTCTCTTGTTTTTCTTTAAAATATGAAATGTATACACAAAGGTCGGCACGAACTTATGGGATGACCTAATATATATAGTATAGACACAAGTCAGAAAACAACTAACGTTTATTGACGCTTATATTTTTCTCTGTAGTTATATTATTAATAACTATTTAGAAAGGAAAATTACACTTAAATTTCATACTACAGTATTTTCATTGCTATGGAGAAAATTTTCCAATAAGATATCAAAATTTGTCAATTTTAGCACTTACAGTGCTTTGTACAAGCACTCTTCAAATATTCAAAGTTTGTTAATAAATGTATTAATCAAGCAATTCATAATTCAGTTAAATGGGATGCGATTATAACGTCTAAGGAATTAATTGCATTTCAGCTCCAAGTTAATTAACCCTTCATACTCCTTCGGACAATAGTAATTTACTCCTTCTGTCATAACGCCAATTCATGCACGTATGTATACGCGTGCAACATAATATGCATGTTAAATTATACATGCATGATACGTATATTATTACGTTGTCTGCATTAATGGAGCGATATGATTGTTCCAACAATCGAGTTTTCCAATAGGGAAATACGTACTTATCTTTTCGTACAGTAGTCATTTTACATCGGTTACTAACCTTAATTTATTGTTCAATCGTCTGTACCTGTTGTTTTTTTTTTTTTACAGAGCATGTCCTAATAATTTATATTCTCCGATCAATTTTAATTTTACAATTTCGAGAAAATAGAGAAATGAAAGTGATACAATTCGTATCTTAGCTGCATAATATTTTCTACATGAAAATGGAAACTGGAACTCTTGGTGAATATTACAATCCTCTAAACTCTTGTTATACCTTTCCTATTTATCTCTCTGTAAAATTATCATCTTTTTATTCCACTTCACACAAAATTTCAAGAAGTCATAGAAGTTAGAATATTCGTCGTCGATGAACACTTATGGTCTCTGCAGCTAACATTGGCAAAAATAGACCCTTATACAGAGACTAACTTTTTTACTGTAGCACAATGTAGATATATTTATATCAATTTCGGCAGACAGAATGTTTTTAGCTTTGCTTTCCATCGCTCTTATTTCAAATTCATTGCTTTTGTTCTCGTAATGACACTGTAACGTAACCGTAACGTAACTGTAATGTTAACTGTAAAGACACTAATCACAGTCTTTTATATATGTCGAAGATGAAAGAACACCGGAACCTTCCCTTCGGAACTTTGGGAAGACCCCTAGTACTGTAATTTAGATTTCACCATAGCCGAATTAAGAAACTGTTATCATTCGATTCGACTGTACTTATTTGAGATTTATGATAGTGAGCTCGGGCTCGAGGCGACAACCAGTCGCCGAACATTGAGTACAACTTAGACGCTGAAGAAAAGTAGAGTTCGTCATCCCCTTGACCGCGGATTCGTTAGTGAGCCTAGGATCATTGTCATTAGCTTCTCGAGTATCTAATTATCGCGATTACTTGTCCAATTCCATCATAGTCATATTTGCACTAGTAAATATCTCCTCTATTGCATAATGATCACGTCTAGCGCCAATAGGGATTCGTTTCACGCCCTTAACCCTAACTCAAATCTTAACGCCAACCCGACATATACATATGTATAAGCGTGCTCGAAACCGCACTGTCTATAGGCATTTCCAAAGAAAACCCAGTCTATTACATATAACGTATAAATCCTGCGACTAATCAATAAACATTGCATATAAGTTTCAAGTTTCATCGCCATAACCCAAAATCCTATTCGAAAATGTATTCGCATTTCAAAATGAAACGATAGGGTTCTCGATCGAGTTCAGATCAAAATCCACTGCTGGCCAAAATCATGGAACCACCTTTTTTTTGTAGTGGCGGCTGTGTGAATAGAAGCATTGTCTCGTTAAAAAAAATATTTTTTTGTCTTCCGTTTCAGTTATGTTAGGTAATAATTCATCATGTAACATCTCCTAATATCCTATAGCGTTCAATTTACCTTTTACAAAAACAATTTCACTCAACATATCCAAATACGATCAGTAGTTTCTTGAAGATATTGAAGAAATAATACAGAAGATGTGTGTGAGATTAAAGTTATTTACAGCATTATATGTATGTATTTTGAAAATTGTTGTCAATTATTTGGTATTTTTAAAACATAATTTACTATATTCATTATATTTACTTAGAATATTAGAATTTTAATAACAATGTCTCACGGTTTTACTGAACAGTAATTTTAGTATTATGTACATATTTATAAATAATAAATATGTTTTTAACGCTGAATATTCGCTCGGGAATAATGAAGGGAATTTAAAGATAATCGCTGTTGGCAGAATTTGTCAGCTGCGACACTTTTTTAAAAGTTCGACGAGGATTGCGGTGACGCGTCATTAAATCCGGATTAAACAATGGATTCCCGTTCGAGCGAGACACTTTCGTTTTCGCCTCGTTTGCACATAATTAATTATCGGCGCTATTATATCACAAAAGTGATTAAAAAAACTTACAAAAAAGGTTGTTCACATTCTATACAAAATATATGTAAAACATGAAACATGAAATTACTTTTGTATAGCAAAATGACAAATTTGTTATACGTTAACGTTAATAAACACAATTAAATAATAATACGCGTTTGTTCCATTAAAACGTATAGTTGCATATTATTAATTATTAATCGGTAAAGTTAATGCTATTAGTAGACTACACATTATTATGCAAATTTGCATTTTTATTAATACAAGTGAAAACGTAGAACGGCAGATACGTATATTTGTTTCGTTTACTAAATTTCAATAAATATTCGATTAGATGTCGAAATAATATTTTACGTCAAATTTTTTATACGTTTTAGCATATTGTGTGAAATGATATTTTGTATATATTATTATACACAATATGTTTCAATCTCAGTATGTTTTTGAAAACCATAAAAACTAGAAACAACATCTTGTATAATAAAGTAATAAAAGTAAATGAAATAAATAAGGTAAATAAAGTGACAAAGTAAAGTATAACAAATACCTATATAGGAAAAAAAGTAAATGATAATAAATCAAAGTAAAAAAATTCTTCTCTTATCTGTTAACAGGCAACCGATTGGTGGTTAAATGACATGTACCTGTCTGTGCCTCTGGCTTTACCAATTAATAGTAACCCTGGCCTTGCGGCAAGGCCCAAAACATTTAGCAACCAGAAAGAAGCTGCAGTTTTCCTCGCCAGGTTTTTAACAGAGCTGCTAAACTATCAAGAAGTATTAGATAGGTAAGAGTAGCCTCTTCGTAATACTTAATGATGGAATTCACAAATTATAAATATGAACCTAATTAAGGAAGTATTGCGGGTAGAATGATCTCTTCAAAGTAATCGAACGTACCTATGGAAACACGTTTTAGACAATTTCGATAGGAGAACATTAAAATTTCAGTACCGTATTGTAAACCTCGCAGCTTTTGTATACAGTGCCGGACAAAAATATTCTTACACTTTTGAAAACGGATAACTTTTTTCAAATTGGGCAAACAATTTTGAAAAAGTTACAATCAGTTAGAACCGCGAAGAAAAGAGCGAAGGATACTATTTGTAATTTTTTTATGTAATTGAAAAGCAATGAAAATTTCGTGGGCATCGCTTAAAGCTTCTATGGGCTACAAACAGTTAAAGATGATGAAAGTAATATTTAATAAAAATAAAAATATAGATAATGTTATGAATGTCATAATGTTATGAATATGAATAATGTTATGAGTAACGTAATGCTTGAATGTCGCATTTTCTTATAACTCACATTTTTCTTAAGTATAAAAGTCAGAGAGATGAGGAAAAAGGAAAGGAAACAGAAAGAAAAATGGAAATAGAACGACTGGAGGAAGAGATTCGAAAGTTAGGAGTCTTTTAAAAAAACACCTTTGTCCCGGATACGATTCGAACCATCTTAGAAGAGGCTGA
Source organism: Bombus terrestris (assembly GCF_910591885.1). NCBI lineage: Eukaryota > Metazoa > Arthropoda > Insecta > Hymenoptera > Apidae > Bombus > Bombus terrestris. Next base: position 15,084,776 of record NC_063278.1, read on the forward strand.
CTAACGATAAGCTAATCGCCGACGCGAAGCTTACAGCCGAGGTGGAAGAAGGCGAACGCACGTGGAAGAAACACGGTTCGCACTCGAAGGAAGAGCTTCGTCATTTGAGACGGTGATTCGAGCGGAGGACAAAAAGAAGCCGCAGCAAAATCAATTTAGCGAGGGAGCAGCACGTCTGCGAGGAAATCCGGCTTGTAGGATCTATAGAACGCAGCCATAAAGAGAGACTCGTCGAGACGCGAGCGAAACGCAAAGGATATTTCTGCATAGAAAGCCTCAAAGCCCTCGGTATCCTGTATCCGGACGGGAAGGAACCACCGACTGCGAGTGCCTCTTTCTTTTCGGCAACTAACGCAAATTCGCCGAGACGTACTAAGACCGACAGTGAATCAGTATTGCTGCTTTAAAAGATACAGTATTTTCTCCATAATTGGTCGAAAATCGAATTTCCTCGGCGATGAATTATCGCTGTACAGAACTCGGTTGTATAACGATAATAATTGTGATAATTATATAATAATGGTGATTGTATAATAAAATAATAAGAGAAAGTGATGCGAGAGTCGACTGACGAAAAGAAACATATCGGTTGGACAATGTTAATGTAACAACGAAACTTTTTTATTTTCAATTTTTGTTGAATAAATCTATTACCGATGTAATTGCGAGATTTTTCTGATTAAATAAGGCCCAACACGATATAATTTGGAGCATATTTGTTTACTGACTGACATTAACTTATTTTCTTTCGTCTATTATATATACAATAAACATTGGTTTGTTGCACAAAAGTCGGGACGCAAGTTTTATAATTATTTGGTAGAAACAATTCTATTTCTGAAAACTGAGGTCTTAGACGTCCCGAGCGTAAAGAAAAACAACGCGAGTGAAAGAGAAACAGAGATTGAAAATTGAAGCGCTCGGCAAACATTAAAAGTCTTCGACAAGCTGAACCCTCTAACTCAAAAATCAAACTTTCTTATTTTTGACTTGTGACCAATGAAACTTTTACCAACATTTTTGTTACCTTTTTCTGATTAAAATGACACCAAACACGATATAATTTGACGCATATTTGGTTACTCTATACATAACAATCAAATGCATTTCAATAAATGTATAATAAACATAATTATGTCATGTTTGGTTTCATTTTAATCAGAAAAGTTTCACAAATACGGCAATAAAAGTTTAATTTAAAAAACGTCGAAAATAAAAAAGTTTCACTTTTAAATTTGTATCTACGTACATCGTCTCAGCGATATCTGACATTGGATCACGTTACACCACTCGACCACCCTGGATTGTCGAACTTCCCAATACGTTAAGGGAAACCTCCTCCCCGTGGTGGGATGCCGACCATGCAATTAACGAGAGGTTATTTTTCTGCATTTATCGCCTGTTTACTGTACACGAAAATGTAATTTAATCGTAATTTAATCGCTATATCGTGCTTGGTCTCATTTTAACTAGAAAAATCTCACAAATATGTTAGTAAAATATTGATTTCAAACAATCAGAAATAGAAAAGTTTCATCATTTTCTCATGGGTTTCATGGACAATTGAATTCGGATTACACATTTCAGTCTTAACTTTTTTATAGTTGTGGAGGGGAACTCTACTCAATAGTGAAGATGACGATCGACCGGTTATGAGAAATATACTGGCGATAAACTACCGCAATTAAAAAGTACCGCAGTTCCTTTCCTTCGATTTGGCGATTGAAGAAATTGCACTAATAAGGAGTCAGATTTCATTTTGTATGCGTATTAATCATATATTATTAGATGTATACAAATGAATAATCAAAATTTTTCGATGAAGCTGGAAGTTTATTTAAAAAATTATTATTATTATTCAAACAAAGTATTTGTCTTTGTTTTCTATGACCTTAATGATGAATTTCATTATGAAAGAATGGAACGTTCAAAACAAAGGAGGACGTCCTGTGAAATTGCTGCACGACAACACTGGATCACACTGCTTCTACGACAGAAGACGTGGCAGCGAGTCTTGTCGAGGATCTGCTGCTGCAGCCTATTTATTCGCTAGACATTATTCCTTTGGATGACTACCAGTTCCGACCACTGCAACACGCTTTATTCGATGCCCACTTTTTCAACGAGTCACCAGATGGAATAAATCGTTGAAAATCAGATCTCGTTTAAAAACACATTTGGCATAATTCATCGTTTCGCTGATAGATAGCTCAAAATTATAGAAAGCAACGGCGAATAGTTCGACTGAATAACATTCTGTATCTTTTCCCAAGTAAACTTCGGGTTCGTTGAAAAATTGGAGTTATACATTTGTACACCTAATATCTATAGAATGCACACTTGCACAATGTCGCTTATCCATATGGGACTGCGTGAAAGTTCGAACAGACGTGTTTTAAAGACGTTGACACCACTTCACGTGACACCCTATTTATCGTTTCTTCAGTCGATAACACAATGAGCGAGACAATAGTACCGTCTTTCGACGCACAAGCTATAATTATTAAGCTTTAGTCGTTGAGAGCGCAAAACTCACTGAAATTTTGCATAAATCGCGACTACAGTTTGGGGATGAAACATTATCAGGAACCCGAGTGTTTGCGTGACGTTTTCCAGTGGACGTCGATACGTTCAAAACACGCCGCGTCCGTGACGCCCCGAGATAAGTGTAACGCCAGCAAACATCAATGCTGTTGGGAACTGATCGAGCACGATCGACGCATAACAATCGACGAAATCTGCTCGAAAGTTAATATTAATCATGGAAACGTGGTTTCCATCATTCAGAAGGAGCTAGGGTTCCGCAACATCACGATTACTTAAAGAGGATCAGGAGGACGACGTTTCAACAGCAACGAGAAAATAGAGTAATTCGCGTGCAATTGGCTTCTGACTCAGCCCTCCACTTTCTACGAAACTGGAATGAAAAAATTACCGATCCTCTGGCAAAAGTATATAGAGACAAATGAAACGTACGTCGAAAAATAACTCGATTGTTCTTTCTGAAATATTTTACTGAAATATAAAACTATAATATATAAATACAAAACTATAAAATATTTTTAACTAAAGTTATTTTAAACGAATTATTAAATAAAGCTATACAAAATATAAAGAAATATAAACTGCGGTTTATATCTCCGTTACCCTTGTATATGTATCTGTTTCGTAAAAGAAAATACGAACTTTCATTCAGTCAAGGATAAAGCAAAGAGGAACAAAAATTCTTGCAAGAAGAAGATCGATAGCTACGATAATGAGATTATTAAAATTATACAAGTGCAATATTTTCTTATCGCAGGTCCGGTTTGGAAATTGAACAAGTGAGGTCGAAAGATGGAAAGACTATGCAACCTCTGTGCATGGCCCAGCATTACCAAATGTACCGTATATATCGACGACCAGGGTCAAACGGTGACGAGCAAGTTATTCTTGATAGAACTACATCGGGCAATCATATCATCGTTGCTCATCATAACCAGGTATATTTCTAAATACTTGAAACGAAACATTTTACGTGAAATTCTAGTGATGTGATCTAAGGACCTTTAGTAATGAGTAAATACATTCTATTGTTTTTACTAGCATTTTTCGCCACTATTTTTTGGTAATAAGATTCGTGACTATGTTAATAGGTGGAATTTATACTTAAATTTTGAACATGCATTTGAAGATACCGTGATATTTAATGACCAAGTAAAGATGGAATTAATAACAATTTATTAAGAATCTGGTCTCTCCAAATACGCATGCTTTGCGTCCAGTGAATTTTTCTATATCTATAGATCCTTTTTATATTCAGATATTACATTAATACATGCACATATTTATTGACTTTTTACATTTACCTATATATGTATCTATCTAAAAATTTTCATCTGCCATACATACGCATCCAGTGTGTTCGTTTTAAGCATATATGTAAACTCCCTAGAGTTCATGTGGGATAAGGATTCTTTTTGTTTTACGGGTAGCACGACAGGCTTTGTTTCACGGACAGAGCGATCTTCTTTTGTTTTACGGACAACCATTTTTGAGAGGCACGCATTTTCCCAAACGGACGGACAGAGAGTTACATTAGAGACAGACAAGGTTACAGAATAGTTATTTAAGATTTTAAAGACTGAAGAAGAAAGATCGGTAGCTCAGGACGTTGAAAATCGATTCTCGATTTTCAGGTAAACATTGTACAAAACTTGTTATCTCTCATTCATATAATTATTGTTATTTATTGTTATAGACGGATATTAATTGTTGTTTATTTTTGTATTTTATCTAATTACTTTATAATAAAAAAAACTCGATTTTTAGACTACAGAATCAATCCCTGAATTATCCCAAGATTTACGATCTTACATATATATACGATTATTTCTGTAATTATCAAAAATATGAAAAAGTGTTTCAGGCAAAAGTTGTATGGTATCGACTTGACTATTGTATTTAAAACTACATGATTCCATTGAAAACTGTATTGTATTTAAAGATATATGATTCCACTTTCTTATGACCTCTCTACAGAAAAACTGATTACACCTGATTAAGTCTCCTCCGATACCACACAACTTTTATCTAAAATATCTTTTTGTACTTTTGATACTTACGTATCAAATTATTGCGTAGACATTTGCGCAAAAAATTGCGTGTATACATTTAACGCGGACATACTGTATACGTCAATACATATTAAAACAAATCTTTTCAAATAATATCCAATTGAAGATCTTTTGTTCTCCTTTGTCATTCTTATTTCTTTTCGTTTCATATTTATTTTACAGAAATACCGTTTCACGCCAGCTGTTCTACTTAAACACGTGCAATTTGATTCCTATTTACGCTTTACTTATTTTAAGTTATGCAAGCTTAAGTAAGTGCACGAATATTTCATAATATTATTTAATAATATAACTATTTTCTAATGTAATTCGATCAAGTAATTAAGACCTTCTCAACCAACGTTTTCCTCACCTAAAATTACTTGCCTTTGAGAATTGGAGAAGACAACCTTTTTTAAATGATTTCGTCATTTGAAACTGGAAATTGTAAAAAATAAAAATCTGAAAAAGAATTATTTTCTTAATACGGTATTAGTTCTTTTATCGCTGTTTCAAATTTTCTCATACACATAATTTATATATTTTATATGTACATATAGATACAGTTCAAAGATTGGTAAATATAAACAATGCAAGAATGCACTTTGCGAAATTGAATTTCAGGCTCTGGAATTGAAAGATTAGACGAACACAAGTTATCCACTCATATATTACGTATATAAGATACATACATAACGTGGTAAAGAAGCACTTGAAGCTGCCAAAAACAAAAATATATGTATAAACTTACAGAATATATGTAGATGTAAGCTAAATATCAACATATTACACATATATATTTTTATCAGAAGTCATGCATGTTAAAAGACTGAAAACAGAGTCAATTTTCGAAATCTCCAGTATGAATCATCGAAGAGTGCTGGAAAAAAAATTCTGTAAATGTTAAGAAACAAATTTTTCAGGAGGAGAAGAAATCTTATCGATATTACGCATTGACGTAGTCGAAATTCATAAAAAAAAAAATGATATCTGGAGAAAAGCCTATACGTACCACCTCTTAGTTGTAAAAAAAGAATGTTCCATTCTTTTAGATAGATGGCATAGACAAAAGCCAAGAGACAATTAACTTATGTTTACTGGCACACTTTTTTCTGTAAGGGCGACGTTGTGACATCATTTTCTGGCATTATTAATGACTATTTAGAAAGAAAAATAGCACTTAAATTCTATATCACAGTATTCTCATTGATATGTGGAACATTTTCCACCAAAAGATCAGAATTTTTCTATCATAGCACTTACAGTGTTTTGTATAAGCACTCCTCCATTAATTTAGTCGAATAAAGCAATAATACCACAGTGTGCAAACTGATTTGACATTCACAAAATCGTTATTTTCTCATCGCTCCAATATTTAACGAGATACTCGGATCAATGGATATGTATAAATTCAGAGATTGCATTTTTTCCACAGTTTTATAGCGTGCCTGTTAGGGCTTCTGATCGAGGGCGTATAACTGAAGCCGAATTAGTTCAACAAATTCTAAAGATCATGGCAACTAAAGCTGATCCTAGAACTCCGCCAGTCGGTATCCTCACAACGATGAAAAGACCAGCTTGGGCAAAAGCTAGAGAAGAATTACTTAGACGTACGTATGTTTATAATTTCCTCTTTAATAGCAATTATGCGATTAATTTACCAATATAACATCCTTGCAATACTAATATATTAATACAGGGATTAAAACATTCAACTAAAAATAAAATCTTCGAACTATAGAGCTTTCGACGTACCGAAATTTCCGAGTAAAAGAAATTTAGCGAATGAAAATTCGACATGCGGAAGCTTCGTACGAAGGCACAATTTAGTATTTTAAGCTTCCGCTTAGAACACATTTTATTCGATGTACACAAATACAGAAGCTACAGACGTGGAACATGATGGCATTTACGCGTTCGACCGATGAACGATTAGCCTTCTACGGGCGTACACGAAGGGCGAAGCAGTAAGAATACGGCTTGTGTCGTCTTATTAGAGTTATTAGAGGCGATCCTAATGGTTAGAAGAAAGGAGTCAATATCGAAGGATTGGTTCCTCACATTTTGTGATACGCGACATAGCTAGAGGCGCATTTCGACTTACAGAGATAAACTTCGACCTGCAAAGGTCTGGCTATTGCAAATTTGAGTTTCAGAGGTAAAATAACGCATCTGGACAGGTGGCAAATAATTCGAGTTAAAGTGAGTTTTATCTCGACTTCTAGAGGTTTTCGCAGCACAAATGAATAAAGTTGTAGTTTTATAGAGATTTTCGAACTATAGAGTTTATTAGATTATTGTAGCATATTATAAAATGTTAAAGAAAAAGAAACAAGAAACATTTATATCCATTTGCTGATGTCGATATACTCTGTACAAGCGAAGGTACGACTCACACCATTGCCAAGCAGTTAGAGTAATCTTGTTGCAAGTTCTCCGGCAACCCTTGCCGCTACGTACCCTCCCACGGCATAATTAACCGGCTGTTCTGCTCTCGCCAATATTCGCAATATTCCCATTATCCTCGTAACCCGACCTTACCCAACGACAACCTACGACCTACGTCTATAAATCGAATGAAGGTGTAACAAGCTAACGACGATACGTGGTTGGGTTCGTTTCCTCGTCGTGCAGAGCAAGTATCTTTAACCCTTTATCAGGTCGTTATCTTCAACCAAAAAATTTTATTACGTGACTAGCCAATAAACGACACTTCTAAAATTTTTACAAATTAAAGTTTATGCTTCTTGTCTTGAGAAGGAAAAGATTATAAATGTTTGTAAATTTATCTATATGTATCTATCTATATGTTATCTTGTGCATATGTATGCAATTGTTGTATTCCATGTTGTATTACTGAAGATTTTAGTTAGTAATTATTAAATTTGCAATTTTTGTTTCATTGCATTAAAGTTTGATTTGGAACAACTTCATACTAGATTATCAAAAAATAAAATGAAAAAGGTAATTTATGGCTATTTCTAATTTGAAAGGTAATAAAATGGAACATTTCACGAGCCGTTTTACGAACAAAATCGTGTTATATTAACGTTATTAGGTTTGCTAGAATTTTCGTGCACAAGTTGGTAAATTTTTGTAAATAAACATTCATATTGAATCGAGAAACGAGGAGTAAAAATTGAGCTCAAACGAATCGACTAAAAAGAATTGTTGAATAACAGTAAATTCTGAAAAATAAGATATTCTGTATGCCTATAATTATTTTGTCTCGATTACCAACGATAAAATTTATGGACTCAGGCTTTGCTGAAGCAATACATTTCAAAGTTACATACATCACTAAGCGCTCTTATAACGTCGACAATGTATCGACAGTATGTCATTTTCTTGGAAGAATTGTTACTAGTCAATTGTGCGCGATTTTCCCTCGCTCTTACTAAATACACAATCAAGAAACACATTCTGATAGAAAACTGTAATTACGTGAGTAATAAACGATAATATAACCAAAAGAAAGAAATAAAGGCAAAAGAATTTTGCAGACGAGCAAAATCGGCACAATCTGGAATTGCTGGAGAGATGTCTGTGCGTGGTATGCATCGACGACGATGTACTGCCGGCAACGTTCAATAATCCCCTGAACAAGGAAGATCGATGGATCGGCGACCGAGATTACGCTAACGTGCTTCATCATGTTCTCCACGGCGGAGGTTCCAGACATTTGGGTGCGAATCGTTGGTTCGATAAAACTTTCCATGCTATTCTTGGCAAGGTATATACCTACCTACAACTACACGCTATATCCGATTAAGAGAAAAATTGTAGTTTCACATTGAAGCAACAACTTTTTCTCCGCGCAACGTTATTTCTGCCCACTCGAGAGTTATTCTTATTCGAGCGATCTGTTTCATTTTCCCATCCAAGTTCCTAGGTCGGTCTGTCATTCCGCATAGGAATGGGAAGAAAACTTGGAAAACATATGTACACGTAACTAGTGGTTACTTGGATGATAATATAGTTGTTACTTCTATTACGGTCGCTAGCACATTTTCATGATAATTTGTAATTTCTCTCTTTCTGATTTCGTTTCACGCTATTTGAGCCAATGAAGCATCCAGATAGCTTTATCCTCTCTCCCGATGCAATATCCTGTCTAGATCCACCGAATTCGTAACAATCAGTGACGATTAACTCATTTTCGCCACTTAATGTGTATCAACTTGATACAATGATAGAACATCGATAAGATGGAAATGATTGGAGATATTTTGTAGACAACACTGTAAATGGAAAAATTAAAAACTGTTGCTCATTTATCGCGTAATGACCTACTTGCTAGTGGGAACACTGTAGTATAAAATTGAAGAGATAATTTCTATTTGTAAATAATTACTATAATAAATAATTCATATAATAATAATTATTATTATTATTAAAATAATTATAAAATAAATAAATAACATAATAATAAATAATATGAAATATAATAAATAATTATTTCCAAATAATTACTACTACTCCAACATTGTCTCTGCATATACAAACAATATTGCACTCAATATAAATGCCATTAAACGATAGACATGTGATAGACATGCTCGAACACATAGACATTAAATATCACCAATTTTATAACAATTCTTACTCGGAACGTTATAAAATATAGCTTAATGATAAACATAAAAAGAACATTTTGATAAATTATACTTTTTTTTTTATAATTTATTTAGAGCTAAACAGGATTGGTACTTACAATGCATGCAATTTAAAATGAATGACACATTCAGTTTTTTCTACAACTAAGAAGCACATACAACTTTTCTACTAAAACAATTCCCTTTCTGATGAACATATTAGTTCTAAAAATGGAAAATTTTGTGACGCATTTGGATTATTTCGTACATTTAAGATCTTGTAATAATCAAAACAAATTAAATTTCGAAAATACGTTCCAGAAAGTTTCTCTCTGTGTTAAAAATTTTGATGTTTGACACTCAGTGTTGTGTACGAGAAATGTTCAATCGTTTCTTGGCTTTTGTCTATGACATCTGTCTAAATGAATGGAACATCGAGTTTTCCTTACAACTAACAGAAAATATGTACAGGCTTTTTCACGGATACACTTTTCTTTTTCGTGAATTTGGACTACATTGTTCTCTATTGATTCTTATATCTTTTCCTATAGAAAGTAAAAACTAACTGTCATTTATTATTTAACAAAATTATTTATTATAGAAATAACATTTAGAAAGAGAAATTGCACTTCGATCCTGTACTGCAGTATTATCATGTAGAACATTTTCCGCTAAAAAATAAAAATTTTCCAATTTTCACGCTTACAGTGTTTTCTACAAGCGCTCTTCAATTCTCCTTCATAGGTGGCAGATTTCGTTCGCGTGTCAAAGTCGACAAGTTTCAGAAAAATTGTTCTGTAAATGGCCGAATAATATAATATTCTACCGGAAAAGTGTGTCAAATTGAAACGAAGATGGCTAAGGCTTAGATCGACTATTATGCATATTATCTTCTCACGTTATTTGTACACTCTATTTCGCTTGTCTGCTCATCAAGGACGGAATGTGGGGCATGAACTACGAACATTCGGCCGGCGAAGGTCCAGCAATTTTTATCACGTTCGAAGAATTAACAGAAAAGGTCGATGCCATGTCGCCACCCGAGGAAACTACAGTACCTTCGCATTTACCTGCGCCAGAAAAACTGGAGTGGCACCTATCCGAACAAAGCCTCAACGATATCCGAGATGCAATGATATCTTTCGACGCGTGAGTAACGATGAAACATGTATTCAGTGCCGTCGAGACGTTCAAACGAACATTTTCGGTTATCAAAAAACTTCGTAGTTAAACTTTACGTTTCCTAACATCTTATACTATGGTCCGGTTCCTAAAGTCTTAATCTCGACGTTCTGAAAAACGAAGCAAAGCAATTATTATATTATTATATTCCTATCCTTGACTTTCATCATATTTTGAGCGATGGCATCTTTATATCGTTTGAAATCTATATTACTTTCATGTATTTTAATTTTGCACTTGTATATAGATTGCATTTCGTATACAGATTGAGATCTTTACACTCACGATCAACGACGATGCTAACCCTTAACGCTCCGACTTTTAATTGTGAATATCGACCGGAAACTCCAGCTTATTCTCATTATACTTCGACTTGTAAGTTTTTAAGTGTCAGATTTTAACACGTTGGTCGCCATGTCACCCATATCTGTGTGACAGGTATGCTTCCGTGGGGCTCCGTAACCCAAATATGGGTGACGTTCTTCTTGTTCGAGTTAATTAAATATAGAATATTATATATAGGATATACAACATAAAAATACCAAAAACACATTATACCATACTTTTTATTAATTTATATTCTGGATAAAATATTACATTATGCTATGTCGTATAGTATTCGTTAAAACATTCCAAACACATTTGGGACGATTTTGTTATAAAAGTAATACGAAAATGGTTTATTAAGGAGTAGAGCGTTGCACGTCGGTGGTGATTGAGAGGCACACTTGGAGTAGAGCGCCGCACATCGGTGGTACTTGAGAGGTACATTTGGAGCGTTAAGGGCTAAACATTCATAAGAAACAAACTTGATCGAATATTTTACCCGTTTATATCAATAATAGATGTTAATAATAATATACAGTTATTAATTAAATGTAGTCAATAATAATTAATAATATATAATATGTAATATATAATAATAATTGTATTAATAGACTAGTGGAGGACCTGGACCTTTGTATTTTATGGTTTCAAGAATATTCGAAGGAATTTATAAAATCCCACAAGATTAGTCCGGATGTTTATATACAACTAGCATTACAATTTACACACTTTAGGTGAGTACCTATTTTATATTCAATAGTTGCCATTTTTTCCATGTTCATTGTTTACTGCGAACAAATTTAAATTGCTAAAAGTATCCATACGGTGAGATACAAAATTAAATCATACAACGAAAGAATTTATCTTAGAGGTTTTAATCTTTAACACTTTGAATGCCACGCTAGTTTTACAGGGATTGCCCATGGCGTCATGATGAATTTTTTATTATGCGATATATATAATGTTGAAATATTACTTACAAGAGATAAGTTGCGGTGTATAATCATGTTTAATGAATTTATCTCACAGGGGTCACCAGTAATCCCCGTGGCGCTGAAGTGCGATTTCGCGCGATTCGCTTATTTTTTGCGATTATCAATTATCTTATACTGTTTCTTTATGTTACTAAATAATTGTTCCACGTGTTTATTCTTGTCGAGAGCATCTAACAATCAGGCAAGAGCGTTTATTATACTTTTATGTACTACACAAATTTTTGCACTTCATGTTTTCTATTTTTTAGTTAGCCCTTAAAGTTAATATAATTTCAAATGGAGATTACGCGTCAAGCAATTCCACTGACGATACATTTTTACCAAATCCCCCCAAACGATGTCGAGTACTGTCAGGCAGAGGAAAGTTCCTCGAGCAGTTTATCTAATATGATAATAACAATATGCGCACATAATAGATCTATATTTCATGTATAAATAAAACTATTTTTATATGTTTTATATTGCATTAATTTCGTCACACCATTGTAGTAACGATGGTAATAATGGAAAATTTATAATTATTGACATTTGTTCAAATTATGTATTTCTACTAATATTGGCGAGTCGGTTACCAGTGGCCCCCACGGCGCTACTGTCACAGGGTAAATTTGCCTGACTATGTGATAAGATAGGCAGTCCCAACCGCCTTATCATAAGTCACCGCCAGGGTAACGTCCAGTCCCCTAGGCATGATACATCCGTACAACCAAAATCCATAGTAACATCCAACCATATGACACATCCACACGACCAAGGTCTTCCTCCTACTCCAACAAATAAAAGGGTATATATGTAAGATCGTAAATCTTGGGATAATTCGGGGATCGATTCTGTAGTCTGAAAATCGAGTTTTTTTTTATTATAAAGTAATTAGATAAAATACAAAAATGAATAACAATTAATATCCGTCTATAACAATAAATAACAATAATTATATGAATGAGAGATAACAAGTTTTGTACAATGTTTACCTGAAAATCGAGAATCGATTTTCAACGTCCTGAGCTACCAATCTTTCTTCTTCAGTCTTTAAAATCTTAAATAACTATTCTGTAACCTTGTCTGTCTCTAATGTAACTCTCTGTCCGTTCGTTTGGGAAAATGCGTGCCTCTCAAAAATGGTTGTCCGTAAAACAAAAGAAGATCGCTCTGTCCGTGAAACAAAGCCTGTCGTGCTACCCGTAAAACAAAAAGAATCCCTATCCCACATGAACTCTAGGGAGTTTACATATATATACTGCTCCCGAAATCAGCCAGTGTGTCTCTCTGCAATATTCTATTCTGTTCTGTTGTAACATTTTGTACTCTGTCAGTTCTTAATAAATTTGGTACTAATCGAAATACAAATCTCTCACCTCCCACGCGGAACGTGAAATAATTTCGAATCGACGTCACACTACCGACAAGTTGTCACCGGTGACCCCGTGGCATTCAACGTGTTAAGCATTTTTTACTTCACTCTGTGAACATTGAGCTTCTAAACCCTTCAGTCGCTTTATTAACATCCTGCACGCTTATTAATTGACAAAAAAGATAATAAACTCATCTATCGATTTACGCAAGACGTTTTTTATATGGATGACATTTACGTAAAAAGAAGCTGCTAATACAAGGCAAACACGTGGAAAGAAGAATGTTATAAACATATTTATTATAAACAAAAATTTTACTAGCATTCGGAAAATTGAGGAGATTTTAATGCGTGTGTGTATATGTTAAATTGTAAGGAAAAATCGAATAGTACGCTATGTGTAACTCTTTAAATTGCCTACAACTGCATAAATGTTCCAGATATACATTTTTTTTTATTTATTATTTGAATTCACAATTTGTCCAATTTGGACATTTGGTAGAATTTAACAGTTATATTAACATGTAGGTGGCTACCCCCAGCGGGGTACCATCCTCGCGTTTGCTAGGTCATATCCTTCGTGAGGTCTGCTGGGTGCTTCCTTTTTAGCCTTCTCAAATATACATAGTTATTTACTATTTACAAAGTGTCAAAATGGTCCTCGCTTATGTTAACACGCTACTCAAAACAATTACCTTCTAATTATTATTAGATGTTCGTTCTTCCTGTTACTGCGACTTTTTATATCCATTCCACGCGTTCTTTTATGCTATGTTAGTTTATTTTCCAAATTATTGCCTTAAATATTTCACAGTGTCATACGAATAACATATCATATTAAGAGACATTAAATCTATATAGCTTGTTCGTTTTTGATCGTTTGATCGCTATAGAACCATTCATAAGAGCGATTTTAATTGTTTTGAGCAGTGTATCAACATATGTATTAGCAGTGTGGTGAATAATTCGAGACACAAACGCATTTTCTGCATTATCTCTTCAGTATTTCCAAGAAACCACTGATCATGTCTAGATATGTTAAGTGAAATTGTTTTTGCGAAATATAAATTGAATAACGAATATTAAAATTGAATAATAATTGAAAATTAAATAAATTGAATAAACACGATAACGAGAGACGTTACATGGCGAATTATTGCCTTTCATGACTGAAACAGAAGACAAAAAACATTTTTTCAAAAGGAAGCCGCTACAAAAAGGGTGGTCTCAAGATTTTACAATAGAATTATTAACGTGAACAGTATTGAGTACTGATTTGAAAACGATCGTGAACTTGCGAGAAATTCTTGTTTAAAAAAGTTTACGATCAGGAGAAGCCAACTATAGAAAATATCGTTAAACTTAAAAAAAAAAAAGAATAAAATCAATGTGGGCAATTATTTGAAACAACTTTAAATAAGTTACAGGATAGTGTACCTATAGATGTAATCAAAAATAAAGAGCAATCCACTAAATACTGAATGAAAAGATAACAAAATTAACATTGAGTTTATATTCTTTCACAGCCACAAACATAATTTTAAGAGAAAATTTAATTTCTTGCAAACTTCGAAAGAAGGGAATTTTTTGTTGTTGTACTTTCAATTTTGTATTGTATTATAATATAAAATTATATAAACAATTTTGTCAATCTTTGTTTTAATATTATGAAATATCTAAAAATAGGGTTGAGTTTATAATTGTTCGGGGTACTATACACTGTACATATACATTTTGAATTTATTAAAACAACTGTAAAAAAAGCTAATAATAAATTCTTATGTCTAAAATCTTTTGTTTGGAACAGATTGCATGGAAACTTAGTAGCAACTTACGAGAGCGCAGGCATTCGAAGATTCGCATTAGGAAGAATCGATTGCATCAGAGCAGCCAGCCCGGAAGCTCTGGCCTGGGCGAAGGCCATGTGCCAAGGGGATCCCGAAAGTCAAACCACGAATCAGCAAAGCAACACCCTAGACGAAGGCACCAAAAGAGTTCAGTTCACCATTTACAGTGTAACTGAAACTTGGCTGTATTTCGTAGAGTTTGTCGTTTGTAGCGACACGATACTCCCCATAGACGAGATATTTTCAAAACATAACGACCATCCAATTACTTAAGCTTCAAATTACGCTGAAACTGTAGAAAGACTGACTGGGCTCCGATTTCGGTGATTTTAGGATATGTTGTAGAAATTGATATTTTGAACAATTTCTCTTATACATATAAAGCGAAAAACTGCTACGGTGAATTCTGCCTATAACACCTAACCCAAACCGATAAACTATAAGCAAAACATAATACATAATGATAGGTAACATATACGTCAGCATTGGTTGCTGAGTGTGAAAAATGACACCTGACCCAAACAGATAAAGTATAAGCAAAAGAATTAGGTTTGGTTTAGACGTTATTTTATCCGGCTGCGGATCATGAGACATCCAGTAACCAATATTGACGTATACGTTGCCAAACATACACAACTACAGTATGTTCGTTTTAGTTATATAAACACGATTACTTCTGTAAGTATCAAAAGTACAGAAAAATGTTTCAGACAAAAGTAGTATGGTATGAAAGAGGGCATAATCTGATTTTTTTTATTTACTTTTTGTTTTACTATCAATTCTCAGTGCGAGAATTATAACTAATTTTCTCTGGCGTGGCGCAGTGACATGGCTAATTATTTATAATAGGTTAATACTTATTATAGATAAGTATAATTTCTAAATAATTATTATAAATAAGTAAATATTACTTAATCTAAATATCTAGTTAAATCTTGTGCTTAGGACTAACGGGTAGTGTTTTTTTAGCCTGCAGATCTGGTCCGACGTGTTAAGTAATTTAGTAATTAGGGAGTTTCGATGTTTGATGACTCTTTTGCTATATCTATTGCTATATTTTGATATTTCTTCTTTGACTGTAGGTATCTTGAGGTCGCGATGTATTGCTTCGTTGGTGACATACCAGGGTGCATTTATTAGGGATCTTAGCGTTTTCGATTGGAAGCGTTGAAGTGTTTCAATGTTGGAATTACTTGCTGTTCCCCATAGTTAGATTCCGTAGATCCAGACAGGTTTTATTACGGTCTTATAGAACGCAATTTTGTTCTGCGTGCTTAGGTTGGAGCGACGGCCAGTGAACCAATAAAATTTTTTAAGTTTGTCCTTGAGTTGCTTCGATTTGTCTGTGATGTTTTGTATCCACGTTAATCCCCTGTCCAGAGTCAGGTATCTGACTGTATCCTTGTTAGGAATTGTTATATTGTTAATGGTGATCGGCATAATCTGGTGAAGTTAGCTTTTTCGTAGATGGCCAAGTAGAGATCATATGAAAGTGATGTATATTGTTTTTTTTAATGGAATCATATAATTTTAAATACTGTAATAGATCCGTTTCAACATTCTCTACAAAAAAGTGGCTACCTAATTATGCAGAAAAGTCATTAGTTTAGAAGATATTTTAACTTTAATTTGTCAAATTTAACGTACGACAGACAAGGAAAAACGCGAGCTGATAGTTTAATACGTTAAATTTTACAAATCAAATTTAAAATATCTTCTAAACTAATGATTTTTCTACATAATTAGGTGAATACTTTCTTTGTAGAGAATGCTAAGGCGGATCAATTACTGTATTTAAAATTATATAATTCTATCTAAAGAAACCTATATGTCATCTTCATATAACATCTACTTGGCTATCAGCAAAAGAATCTAATTACTCCAGATTATGTCCTCTTTGATATCATACTTTGATATCGTTCAATTTTTGTTTTATTTAGACATTTCCTATTTTTGATACTTATAAAAATAATCGCATACTGTACGCAGAATTCAGTTCTTCCACCAGCAGTTCTTTGTGAATATCTCGGAAACTAGGCAAATCCAGCCCTTATATGCATAGAAAAAGGTAGCTCAAAACGTTGAGTTTTACAATATATTCAAAAATCATCGGAATCGAAGTCTAGTCAGTCTTTTTACAGTTTCACCCAAATTACTCGAGCTTCTCGTGTTTCTTTCACTTTTCGCAAGTTCTCGTACTCATCTACAGAGGTGTACGTACACAGCATTAATCCGAAAAGAAGACCATAAATACGATTCCACAAAAACGACAAGCGGTGGACAAGTCTACATAGATGGGAAAAATAACGAAATAATAAAGGAAGGGAGACTCTTGAAGAAAAAGGCAATCAATTAAACTAGACCGTGTTCGCTCTTTTTCCCGTTGGAGTGTTTGCCTGGTCTCTCGAGTGGCCTCGGGCGAGTTTCATGGGGGTTTTACCGTTTGCTTTCTTTCCGCGGTTCACCCTCGTCTGGAAAGTGGCACGGCGAGCTGACTGTTGTTTCTCGTTTATCACGATGTTATTTCAGCCGTCCTCCATCCCGCAATTACTCCGCTGTTCATCGAAAATGCACGATAATGAAATTGACTCCCTCCGTGCGTGTAGTTTTCTACCCTAACGACTAACGAGCCCATACGTTTCCGTGGATACACTCGTTTTCATGTACCGTATACAGAATGTTTCGTAGTTTGCACTAACAACAGAAAATGGAGTGGTTGATCGCCTAAAAATACTTATGTACGTATATAGCCACAACCAGACAATGTTTTCTTCTTATATGCATAACTTCGTTTCTGATCAAGTTGATTTTCAATGATTTTCACGAAAGAAATACTAGGTACTCTAATGTTAAATTAACAGTTGACGATGGGAGATCAAACGAGTACTAATTAAATCGTAGTGGTTTATATACAGAATAATTTTAGTAACTGAGACGCACTGTAGTTTTATTGGAGCGAAAAGTTATAGTTAGGAAAAGATTATAAAGAAGAATGTACCGATACAATGCAATTTTTTCTTAAATGGAGGTGTACGATTTTCTTTTGTATAAATTGGTTCCTCATATTGTTTTGAGACGAAGCCCTTATAAGTTACAAGTCAGTATTATCGAAATACAGTAAAGCTTATCTTACCCGAACTAATAAGGAGACAAAACTGTTGGGATAATGGAATTTTCCGATAATGGAACGATCATTTTCCCGATGTAGAATTTCATTTATTCAAATACAGATTAAGATTAATTGACAAATTCTTTAAATATTTATGAATCCCATATCTTGTTGGCTGCTGAATCACATATTTCTGCATACAGAAGAATCTCTTTTTGTACTTCGAACCATCGGAATCTTTTACAAAAAGGCACCTCTTCACGTGCGCCTTCTATAACTACTAGTGACCACGTTCAGTGAAACGAAACGAATCTGTAGCAAGTTGTAGGAACCAATGTCTTTCAGAAAATTTGGAGCTCGTTTGTTGTTTTTATTTGTGTAGAATCGCCATTATTATCGTCTTTATCGCGATGAAACAATTTTATTACCTCAGTATATTTAAGTATATTTTTTACTATTGGCAGCATCAAAGGAATATGCATCGAATAATTTTCAATATCATATTTTTATTTTTTAATGTCTGTGATCGCGGCTTTTTCAACTCTATGTATTCTTGGTTATTCTGTTGCACTTGCACCACTTTCGAGTTTTTTAATTATATCATAGTTTGTTTCAATAGTTAGAACGGTATTAGTTTCATAATAAATTCTTATAATCAAAACTCAATCAATCGAATCAAGGAAAGAGTACGTTATATATGAACACTAATAAAATATGTATATATTTGAAAGAAAAAGAATGAAGAAAGGAATACTGAGAAATACTATGTTTGGATAACACAGCGTTTGGATATTAGGATATTCGAATAAGAGGGACTATACTGTACATATTTCTTTTTAAATTCACGCTCAACAAACGCTCAAACAAACATTTTCCTAAACATTTTCCTATTTTCTAACTTTACCTAAAATAAAACTATAGTTCGTCTCAGAGTTAGTATAGGAAGACCACCGATAAAAAACATGACAAATCGCATTTTCTGTCTTTTATAATAATAGAGCACTTTAAAAATTCAGTACGTCGTCAACCGTGCTTCAATTAAATATGCGTTATATATAAATATATTAATATTTTTTATCAGTGAATAATATACGACGCTATAATATACGACATATAATACACGATGCATATTAACGTACATTCTGCCTTTGTGTAGGAATCAAATTCGTTCAAAGGTATAATAAATTTTCGAAATTAATTTTTCTTAGTAATTAATATTAATGAATATGTACAACAAAATGCGAGGCATCATGTATACGGAAGTACTTATATATATATATCTACACGCATACATTTACATATATCAGCATGAACTTAATACGTTCATTTTCCGCGTACAAATAATTCTTTAATATTAACATTTCTAATGAATTACTACAGAAGTGTAGGTATATAAATATAGAAAATACATATGTATATGTTATTTTCGTTCACCATTGAAATGGTCCGTTTGCAATGGCTTTTTCAGCAAGAGAGGATCAAGGAGCTGTTTGATTTAGCGGTACAAAGACAGACTAAGGAAATGAACGACAACATAAATGGTTATGGAATCGACAACCATTTAATGGGTCTCCGTTACGCCGCACAAGAAGCTGGAGAGCCAATCCCGGATATTTTCACTGATCAGGCTTATAAGATCGTCAATCATTTTGCTCTTTCAACGTCACAGGTTAATAATGATGATCAACGATTGATCGATACTTGAAACTCTCACATGTATGCCACTTTCATGTAGGCTCTCGTTCTCCAACACCTCAAAGTTGTCCACACGAGGTCATTATATACGATGACCAAACAGATCTGTAGCACTTCATCATCATCATCATCATCATTATCTATCAGATGGATTCTGCATACTACATAAATTATTAGTTGTACATCTTTATGTCCAAATTGATTACGAGATTATTAATATAATAATTTATTAGAATCTCCGAGCACAGTAATTTGCTAGTTAATTACGTTAGCAAACTGATAAATTACTAGGTATACAGTGTTGTGAATAATTATAGACTCAAACACATTTTCTGCATTATCTTTTCAATATATTCAAGGCAATCATGCCTAGATATGTTGAGTGAAATTGTTTTTGTAAAAGGTAGATTGAACACTACAGGATATTAGGATATGTTACATAACTGAAATGGAAAGCAAAGAGACATTTTTTTAACGAGACAATGCTCCTATCCATACAGCTGCCATTACAAACAAGTGGTTTCAAGATTTCGGAATAGAATTATTATTTATAATTAGAATTATTAGTCAGCATTAAGTGCTGATCTGAATCCAATCGAAAACCTGTGGAGAATTCTAGAAAAGTTTACGATCAGAAGAAACTATCTATAGAAAATATTGAACTTAAAAAAGAATAAAATCCACTTTAAAAAAATAAAAAAAGCCACTAAATATTGAATGAAAATGTAACAAAATTAACATATTTCATATTTCTTCACAGCAAAAAACACAATTCTAGGAAACTTCGAAAGAAGAAGATTTCTGCATGTCGTATCTTCGGCTTTATTTTATATTATAATATGATATTGTATAAACCATTTTGTCAATTTTAATGTTTTGTCATTTTAATATTATGAAAAATCTAAAAATAGGATTGAGTTTATAATTATCCAGACACTGCAGGTTACAGGCTCTTACTGCATAAAGATAATGATTTTTCGATTTTACAATTTGACAATTTTAGTACTTAGTAGATTACAATTGGACTGGTTAACGTATACTTGTAACATCGAAACATTAAACAAATCGATCAATCAAATTTCTGCTTAAATTCTATTTTTTCTAGCAATCTTCTTAATAATTTAATTTCTAATAATCCCTATTTTAATAATCTCCCCCGTACTTTAAATATCGACTAACAAGAAATATCCAATTTTTAGGTAACTTCGAAAAACGATGCAATCATTGGTTACGGTCCAGTAGTGCCAGACGGTTACGGTTGCGCTTACAATCTGAGAAGCAACGGCATCATATTTTCTGTATCTGCTTTTCATAGCGATGGCAGAACGAACGCAACGCGTTTCGCTCAAACGCTCAAGCAAAGCTTATGGGACATGGCGGACATGCTAAACAGAGCGAATCAGAGATAAACTGGCGACTAAGAGATAAAATCGCGCGAAAGCAAAATATTAAGATGCTAGATAGAAATAATGATAATTTCTCGGTTACGAGTCCGAAATCATATCGAAAGGAAGTATACTCGAGCTCGTCTGTGAAAGTATTTAGCGTAGTACGAATAGTAAACGTTTAAGACAACTGTTCGCATTAGAACTCACACAGTTTGTTAGATATCGCTGATTTGATGCCTCTTTAAAATCATGAATAGGAATAGAACAGGACCGATGCAGAAACTTTCTATATCTATTTCGAACAATCTGTTTCCAATGAATGCATCTTAGCTGATAATTCTACATATCATCGTGAATTTTGTATTTGATTGTTCCCTCTATTCATGTTCGTGATATAATAACGCAAATACGAATAGAAATAACCAAAAGAAATTGTGCCATTTGAAAGGGATATTTTCTCGCTATTCTTCCCAGTTTAAATATTTGATATTTAATATCTTCTTTTAAGTATCGTATAATATTGTCGATAATTTTTCGGATAATTAAAGATAGTAGTTTGTTTGTAAAAAATAGTAAAAAATATGGTTATCTTAATAAAACTGTTTTAATTTTATTTTAGAATTAGGAAAGATATACATGTTCCCAGAGCCAGAGTGTATTAAGTCAAACTTTTCAAGCTTTAAGAGAGAGGAAATCAAAGTTGCAAAAACTTTGTAACAAGATGTGGAATTAATATCAGCTTTACATTTTTATGTTAAAAACTAAACGATTAAAAAACGACAAAATTCTTATCATCGGGATAAGCGAAAACTTTGATACGGATAACGTAAAATGTCTTTTTTTTCAAAATGGACTCAATTATTATTACATATTTACATGTAACAATTTCTAAAATAATTCGCATTATATACTCTATACATTGATGTTGTTATAAAACAATATTTTAAGTAAGAAACAATTTGTTGCCTTAATTTTAAGTTACTATAACATTTTCTAAATTCAGTTAAAATAATTGCTTCTCTCTCTCTCTCTCTCTCTCTCTCTCTCTCTAATATATTATATATTATATACAATATATATTATAATAATATATTATACTACACTAATATATTATATTACAGAATTAAACTTCAATAAACTATTTCTATTAATGAAACAGCAAGGAATATGCAAGAACTCTCCATCAAATGGCACAATTTGTTTTAACAAAGATTATAAATTACCGTACGAAGGAAGCCTTCTATTACGAGCAATACATGTATAGAAATATCACGTTCATCTTACTTGTTATTACAGTTATCGATATACATATCTAGAAAAAAACTACGTTGATCATCTAATCGTCAATAAACTTAAAAAATTCTTCGCAAATCACTGGACACTGTAATCTCATCTGTTGTTAAGTAGATACACGCGTACAAATGTTTATCAGGTAATTGACGACCGAAGCCGAACAAACTGAGACGGAAACGTTTAAACGGTAGTCGCTGCGTGTAGTAGGCAATATAGATCGATCGGTCATTGTAAAACTCTAGTCCTGTTACGAAGATCCTCGAACATTTATGTCCGAGCGCTGGAAGTTCCTTTCCACCGAAAGCGTAGTTTCGTTATTTCCCTATCGCTTGGTTTTAATCGTGCATTCACGATTAAAGGGGGTCTAATTCTAATAATTAGTTATATTGTTAAATTATCGGTGCTTTAACGGGTTTAGCCACGTGAATTGGATGTTCTATAGCGACATGTAACCTTAAATATAATCGAACGATTAGTTAGTGATATCTAGGAATATTTAGAAACTACGAAAATGTTAATACACGTAGCTTCATGTTGCGAAATTCAAATAATTTAAGAGTAATTCGACGATTAAATGAGATATGTCGATATGTTTGGAAGCAATGACATTTAATTTTATTGTTAGCTCGATGAGCATAGATTTTATTGTTAGTTGTTTCGCTATGAAGCGTACATTTTATTGAATCTGTAGGCATTGAATGAAAAAAGCATCCAAAATGTGGTATTCTGTCTCAGGAGAAAGCATTAATTAATCACGTTTGACAAAACATAGTTGAGTATCGATGTACTTTTATCTTCACATACAGCGACTCACGAAAGTATTCGAACATCCTTTAAAACAGAACTAACTTTCTTAACCCTTTGAGTGCTGTGGGCGCATATAGGTGTCTGGCGAAAGCTATCGGTGTGGACTAAGGACATATATATGAGTTTTCTGTAAGTGCCCGGCATGGACTAAGGACGCATGTATGGGTTTTTCAATTTTTCCGAACACCTACGCAGAAGTAATACCATTACGTTTGTGTGAAATAAATATAAATGCATTCCTAACGGCAGTAAACAAATGCCAATAGTGGCTCGTTATTGTTGAAGTGGTCACCACTTGTAAGAAAACTCTACATCTGGATTTTTTAGTTTTCTCAAGCACTGAATTTTTCACACACAACTAAATTATTAACTTGTACTATATTTACTAAATTTAGTTTTCTAGTTTATTGTTTTTTAGTTTATTACCCAAATTCTAGTTAACTCTAAATTTCAATGTTTATAATAAATAATTAAAAATAACTAAAAAATAATACTCTTGAATCATTTAATAGAGAGAGAGAGTTCCAGAACTTATTATAATTTGCGCTTTGAATAGTCAATCCACAGAGTTCAGTCTAACGAAAAAGTATTCCGTCCACAGCGATCGTCAGCGCTAGACGCGCGCCGTTCGTACGGACGGCATAGGCCGCGAATATTCAGCACTCAAAAGGTTTAATATCGAACCAAACGTCTTGACTTCTTTTGATAAGTTAGATGGATCGGTGGTTAACGTTGCTATGAGTCACAAACGATTGGCGAAAGATTCTTACATCTTTCGATACCTGTCCCTTGTTTCTGCATCAACCGATTTCGTTGAAATTTTCAGTACGTATATAATTAAGATAAGTCTTAACACATCTTTCAAATTTTTATTACAGGCTCGGATAAGGAGATTATAAAAAAGACCTTTACTATTTTCTTCGTGATTTCGACCAGTTGAAATTTTTTCAAATATTTTTATAAAATGGTTAACTAATTCATCTATGTTCCCAAAAAAAAAAATTCAAATCGTTTGATCCAATGTGAGAAAAGATATTCTGTTTTAAAAGGTGTTCAAATACTTTCACGAGTCACTCTAAGTAAACTTTATAGCTCAATTATTGTAAGCAATTAACATTCCACAGTTATTTTCTGTAGAATTGATAATAACCCATCGTTTAAAACTGTAAACAAGAATACGTTTGTTCAGTGCTATGATGCTTCAACTATTTCGTGTGAGAAAGTATCAAATCTTCCTGTTAACCCTGCTAGTATCCAATTTTTATATCTTAATATCGCTTTCATTTCAACTACAATTTTATCATATTTTTCTCAAGCCAAAATTATTCACTAAGAATAGGAAAACGCTATTACGTTAAAAATGATGTAAAGGATGCAACAGACCTAAATACAATTTTGAAACAAACTGCCTTATTTGGCAAAAGGATATGTTTCAACATGAAACAATAGAAACGTAATACATAATAATACGTGCCAATTAAACGATTGGAAACTTTGATTACTTTTATGTCATAAGAAGGAAACGTATATATTTTGTACAATGTGACGTATACTTTACAGATATTATTAAATTATTATAACAAAACAATTTAATCGCGAAGTATCACGATATAAATTTCTTCGTAACGGAAGCACTTTAAACACCAAGTACAAAATCTTAAACACGTGTTTTAGATTTACTAAACTGTTATTAAATGAAAAATTTATTTATATCATATGAAAATTATAAAATTGCTGTCAAGTATAAAACATAAAATATCAATCGTAAAGGCTGTAAAAATATATCATTCGCGGTATTAAGCTTGTTTTATAGTTTGATACCTTTACAGTAACAACGAAGAGACAGAGTACACGAATAGAAGTTGAAATACTAAATAACTCGGTAAGGTAGAGAAAAGATTTCTAGCGCACGGACCTCGTCTGTCGCAACACATTCTAAACGTGGCCAATCGTTCGTGTTTTGGCGCCCGCACAGTAAACTCTTGTCCAATTCTTAGGTAGGTCAATGGTTTGCCCTTCTTCGATAGACAGGCAAACGTTGATGATAGCTCTATCTCTCTATCACATTAATGTTCTACGTCTAATTAACTACTACTGTAACTAATGCTACTTTTCTTATATACCAAGCTCTGTCGATAGTGAAAAATTCAATTTTCATTTCAAAGGATAGAAATATTAACGATCGGCGCTACTGTCACTTACATCATTACTCTCATCCTATTGTATCAAATTATCATAATTTACCGTAATTTAGAATCAAACAGAAATGATATATATATATACATACATATACACACATATATATACATACATATATACGCCTATACATATGCATAGCGTAACACACGTTACATACTACGACACATCTGTTGACATTATTCATATTTTACGAAGCTGTTCGTTAGCTTTGTTATAAACTACATACTTCCAATGTGCAAAATACGCGTGTTTTAGGGTTGTCATTAAGGCTTAGCAAAGTTTTCTTGCGCTAAAGCATATATGTTCTATTGAAAATAGTGTTTTATCTAATACATATATTGTGGTTAAGTGATGAATTTGTTGCGTATTACATTAAATCGGAAATTTTATATTCATGGTCTGAGCAATTGTTTGCTTCGACATAAACATAGAGTGAATCTTTAAATAATGCGACGAATTGTGGTGGTTCCTTATACTGTTACTAAATAAAATTATATATAAATATACATATATAACTCTATACACGTACATATACGCACATATCAAGAAACGTTTTAATATAAAAAATCTATATCTGTTTTCGTGCATATGTGTACGATATATGTATGAAAGTGTTCTGTATTATCTTTAATCTTAAGCTGCAAATACCTATTAAATTTAAAATGAAATGGGATGTCACCATTAGAAGTAGTTATGTGGATCGCAAAACTGTTGCGATCGTATTTTCGCGGCCAAGAATATCGCGCATATCAGGCGAAAGCCAACATAGCGACGACTCTATCAAATAGAACATACGCTAAACTTATTAGAATTACTTACGAAATAAAGTCAACTGATTGTGGGCTAAAATAACGTATATATAACAATTCAGTCAGACATTATTTCAAAATACAAATATCCCTTACGAAGACTGCTGTCGTTGATATGAAATTATATCATATATCTTATAAGATGTAATAAAATAATAAACACAGTTGGTAATGATAGGTGACAATTGCAAAATCGCAAAAAAAAAATTCTTTATGAAATAGTCGTCTTCGTAATGTTAATTTAGTAATGTTAAACTTGTAAGCACACTTCACTTTCTGTTTATATGGAAAGTATACACAGCATACCTCTGTAATTAACTAATTTGCGGCAAGTATGTTGTATCATGTGTACGTTTTCTTGTGCAAAAATAAATACTATTGTGACACCACCTTTCACTTTTATTTCCTTTTTTTTAACAATACAATGTTTTCATTAATCACAGTGCAATGTTCAACTACAAAAAACAATTTATTTTCTGTATCGTAAAATAATTTACAACAATATTATACATATATGTATGTACACAATGTAAGTACCTTCTTCAAAGGTAGGAATGTTAAAAATTTACATACATCAGTGGCATTATATTTTGTTGCTATAGTATTAAAAATACATACTTTATGTTTGAAAATAACTTTTCTTCTTAAAACATTTTCGACTTAATATTGCATAACCAGATTTGTACCTACTATCTAGATGCCTAATTTTTCCCATTTTTTAGAATACAAATACGAGAAAACAACCGTAAAATAAACAGGAAACTGGTATGGTAAAAGTATGTGAACTATCAATATATTTAACCTGATGCAGGTAACAATGATGTTATAAGTTAGTTTATGCTTTCAAACTGAAAGAATCTACATACGAATACAATATCCCTATTATGCTTATTGTCGCAGTATCAATAAGTCGGCGTTAACATCTTCGTATGCTTGTGTAAACGGAAGTGTAAGTAAGGCATTTGCTGTCAACCTTTTCTTTGGATCATGTTGTAAACATTTTCTAATTAGGTTATCTCCTTCAATGGAAATATTTTTGGGCAATGCTGGAGTTTCGCCCATTCCCACCTAAAAGAATTAATACATAAAATAAAACAATGTAAAAGGTAAACATTCTGGAGGGAAACGCGATTACTATCACATACCTTAAACATAATTTGATAATTAGAATCATAATCTGACCAAGGTCTTCGTCCACTCGCCATTTCTATAACGCAGCAACCAACTGACCAAATATCAGCAGCTCTACCATGTCCACTACTTTCTGATTTCATAAATACTTCCGGTGCCATGTAAGCTATGTGCAAATAGTATATGTTAAATTATTTTTAAAGACACAATATCACGAATATTAGAATGAGGTACAGGAAGCTATTGTTATTTGTTACAATTATTTCTATAACACATATATGAGTGTGCACACCCGTGAACATTACTGTAATCATAAGTAAAAGCTGAAGCTAACCTTGAGTACCAACAAAACCTTGTAATTCACCCGGCATAGTAGTATGTGCTTTAATTTGCACAGCACTTCCAAAATCACCAAGTTTCAAACAATTTCCCTCATCCGTTAAAAAAATGTTTGCAGCTAGATATAAAATATGAATGTTTCATGATTTGTGGTCAAATCATATACGTACAAGATAATGTATTATTGTTATATTACAATATAAAACATACATTTAATGTCGCGATGTACTATTCCATGCGAATGGAGTACTGCTACAGCTGAAAGAAGTTGATGTGTATATTTTCTAACTAATGACTCTGGTAGACCATTTCCACTGCCCGCTACTAAACTTTCCAACGTTCCCTCGGCGCAAAATTCCATAAAAATTAACATTTCTTCCTACAATAAGGCAAATGTTATCCATATGTATTTGTAAAAATATGAATATTCTATTATATACACATCAACTTACACGATGAATTTCTAGTCCGTAGTATCGTACTAAATGTTTGTATTGAATTCCTTCAAATATTTGTAGCTCTTCAGCAACACGTCTAATTGCTCTATGATCCCCAGGTTGAAACTGAACTTCTTTCATAGCTAATAACTCACCAGTTTGATTGTTGACTATGGTATATACTTTACCAAATCTTCCTTGTCCTATAAGGAAGAATTTTAATGTATAATGTGTATTAAAATAAAAATTAATACATTTTCATATTCAGTTGAGCTTACCTATTTTGATACCTCTTTGCCAAGTAAAGGTAACTCTTCTTGCTTTAATACGAACTCTATCAACAGCTTTTCTATCAGTAACTTGCCCTATAAGTTCGCGGCCTTTTAATCTCTCGTCAATATCACATTCTACTTTTCTTATAGCCCGATTGATTCTTTCCTGCCTGGGTATAGTACGTTCAGAACTATTTATAGTAATACCTACATTTCCATCAACCACACTTGATGAAAAGGATTTTCTAGAACTTGGAATATCTGGAGATCTAACATTATCTTTAGATTTCTGAGGGAGACTTAAACTCGCAGTTCTGCTTCTAGTATGACAAGGTGAAGACGCTCTTGAATGAGGTAACCTTTTTAAATCTGCAATGAAGACAGCTGATCAACATCTGATTAAAGAATAAATAATGCTCAAACATAGAATAAAAATAGAACTTCACTTTCTGTTTCATTTGTAGCAGTACTTGCACTTCCAACAACGTGCGAAATACAACGATCCATACAGGTTTTTAATTCCTCAAATTCTTCATCAGTTAAATGTTTGGTATTATGTGGTTCGCATACTGTAATTAAAAATTCTAAACCTTGATTTGCCCACCTAGGTCGTAAACCTCTTCCACGTTCACATCGTGTTCTAACAAACTCCATCCACAAAAAGGCGAAAGAAACCAGACTTTCAGCTAAAATAGCTTTTTCTTCAAGTGCAAATAGTTTACATGTTTCTTTATGGTAATCAAAACCCATTCGATAAGCCTGATGAAGTATTTCCCTTATTCTTGAACGTATAGCAGATCGATCATATTCATAATTTGATTCTTCTATCTTTTTGAGATCACGTTGAAAATTTTCAATAACGTTTGTGATATCGAGTCTGAGATCCATAACTGTATCCTAAATATATAAGAAATATTTCTTTGTAAAGGAATAATTCTAGCTTAATCTATAATAACTTTTACCTTTAAAGATGTTAATGATTCCTCTAATTCTTTGTCAAAGATAGACCAATTTACAATATCACGTTTCAAACACTTAGCAAGCATAACACCTTTAACCACCTTCTCCCGAGCTTCTACAAACATTCCTTGCCATTCACGTCGTACAAACATTCGCTGAAATCTGAGTGATATGTCAGAATAAAGTAAAAACATTTATAGTATAATTTACAAAGTAATCCAATTTTACCTGTTTGACCAATCATCATCATTCCAATCCTCAAAATTTTCCTGAATCTCTCGTGGTCTCTCGTTAAGGTATTCTTTAACTTGTTCAATCATGGTTTTTGCGATTTCACTATAAAATAAAACGCAGAAGAATATATACATTATAAAAATATTATGATGTAACTCACCAGAATTTAACTCCCGCAATCTCGTATCCATTTAATATATTTCCTGCTATTGATTTTACAAACATCCACTCATCCATAATCAAATTTTTGTGGAAACTGTCATGCTGTACCATATCTACCCACTGCTGAAGGTAATCAAGATATACTTCAAAAACAGCCTTTAAACTTTCATCGAAATCTTTCACGTTTTCTTGAAATAAATTTTCGCAATTATCATTATTATTGGCAACTGCTGCACAAGAATGAGCTGCAAATCTGTCGCGATGGATACATGCAATTCTAAGACCTTCCCTAAGTTCACGCATAAGTTGTCGAACTGATAGTGGACTAGGTTGTTCTGGTTTTTGTTCTAATCTCATTCTTAAAAACTCATGAACAACATCTAACGGAACTCGAGACAAAAACACGAAAGCAGCCCTAAAAATTTTTTTTGTTATTTAATGCAAAGGTTCTAGAATAAAATATAAACAAAATATATATATACGAACGTTTTACCTATAAGATGGAAGATTTAATTCTCTTGCTTCGGGACTCCACACGCCATATCGTCGCAATTCTTCATCGCCTTCATATTCTTCGTTCAAAGTATTATTAGATTCACTTATATCACTTTTTTCTAACGTCAACCTTGCTTTCCTTAAGACAGAAGTATGTAATCTCTCAAGAAAATTTAAACTTTTTCTTAAACCTCTAGTCTTTAATACATCTTCAATATACTTCCTAGGAATTAAAGAAAAAATAAAAAAATTAATCTATTCATTAAACGTAAAAGGAGTTTTTAATATTTTAAGATAATATTCACCTGTAAGCTTGCCGATCGAATTCAACTAGGTAAAAGTCAAATCTATCGTTTTTATCATCTTCTGCATATGTAAATGACGATTCAGGAGTAGAAGGCCAGGATTGTACGAAAGATAAACCAGAAGAATTATTACTATTATTACTATCTGAAGGGCTGGAATTTTCATCTTGTTGGTTTGATACTTCAAATCGTACCAAAGTTTGCTTCCACTCTAAATGATCGGTCACATCGGAAGATCGTGAACTAAAACGAAAAAAAGATTAAGTTTCCTTGTTTAATATCGTATTTTGTTATGATAATATCATTATTTCTGACACCTTATTCCAGAATCTCCAGTATCATCGTGTTTTTTCTTTGTATGCGACATCATTAATAATTTTCCCAGTATTTGTAATTTGAGTCGATGATGCTTAGTCATATTATACCAAAGACACATTGCCTTCACTCTACCAATAAATTCTGTACTTTTGTATAAAGGATAATGTGCAGCAAAGGCTTGTGACGAAGGATAAAGTGCTTCTGCTACCTCTAGCCTAGACAGTAATCCTTCTACTTGCTGTAAAGCTTCACCTTGTGCTCGTGCACATGCTCTACAGTACATCGAAAGACAACCTGGACAAATACCTAATTCTATATTTGGACTAGATCCTACGTTCACTATTCGATCAATACGCGTGGTATTAATATTAATCCAAGGCGTATTATCATTCTTTACACTCGCAATAGGATCATATCTAAAAATTAACATTATTTTATTTAAACTCTTTTTCTATTTTATAACTGTAAGAATCTATTAAATTCTTACATAATTTACCTATACTCCATTATTTCTTTAAGTAAACCTTCTACAGCCTCACGTTGCTTGCACAAGTACTCATCTTGAGCCATTGGACTCCGATCAGCATGGTGGGCTTGTAGTTCTAGCCATATTAGATCTTTCAATTCGTTTTGCCACCGCGTTTCTTCATGACTGATTTGCCGACGGCAATTACGTTCCGTACTTCCCTACAAAATATAAACAAAACTTTAGTATGTGCAAATTTTTAATATAAATGTATTTTTTACGAGATTAATCATAATAGAATATTCGCATACCAATTTAATTAAAAAAGAGAATGTATCATGAAATAATTCCCGTTCTTTAAGACTCAACGTTTTTGGTGATTGCGCGATCGGTTCCCTATCATCAGTAATTGGAATTTTCTCGGTAAGTTTAATTTTAGGCTTTCTCTCTTCTACATCAACAGGTTTGGATCGCAAGCTACGGAATCTATTTCGAGTTTCAATCTATAAAAATTTTCAATTAGTTTTACTTTTGGACAATCGCCAAACAATTTTCTACAATTTAAATTATTTATTACTATTTTATACCTTCATATGATTAGGAGTAGATACTTGATGAGGACCAAATTTCTCGTTATAATTATAGGCTGCCTCCATATCCAGTTTTAAATCTCTTTCAGTTCCACGTAACACTTTCAATGTCCTTTTACATTTTCGACTTCCTTCCTTCGCTATATCCTGGTTTACCTCGTTTTCACAATCCTTATCTGCTTTATCACACATTTCGTTAAAAATAATGTTGTCCAGAGTATTGCGCCTGCGGATCGCTGCTTTCGACGGTATGTCTTTTTCTAACGATTTCGTTTCCCTTAAAATTAATTAAATTTATGTACGATTAAATATATGACAAAATATGGTATTCAAAAAGATATGTATAATATATTTTTTAACATATATGAATACGTGTATGAAATTGTAAAGAAATACATTTTCATATTTTAATATTTAATAAAATTTCATATATGTAATTTCAAATTCACGAAAAAATTTTATAAGATCGCTTAAGAGCTCGTTCTTTCATTTTATTTGATAAACAGAAATTGTTTATAATACACTCTTCTGGAATATGCTAATTTATGTTCGTAATGTATCATGAACACTTGTAATAGCATATTAATTTTGATATACATTATATACAGAATATTGACTCATTGAATATCATTTTAGTCAAATTCTTCATTTTGATTCTGATTTTCTTAAATTCATACTAATTGTTAATAAACTGCTTTAAAAACTTAAAAATACCAATTATAACAATTCTTTTTTATTTTATCTTTACGAATGATTTAAAAAAACTTATAGAATATTGGAGAAACTGTAATTATACTGCATTATTATGTATTACTGCATTATATTACATTTATTTAGCTAAACCTCATTTAACTATCTCCGTTAAAAAAACAATCCTTTTAAAAACTGTATTAAATGTTGTCTCTTAAATAATTCTATTAAATATTGTCCCTTCTACATAGCTATCTATCCTTTACCATTATACCTTTTGCAATAAGACATGTTTATTATTATTTGTCTACATTAATAAAAATTAATGAAATAAAAATTCCATTTTACCCTATTCTCTTATTTGTATACAATGTATAATCTTACGTATAAATTGATAAAATTATATTATAAAGATCGATCGTAACATTTTTATCATTATAACATTATGATCTATCATAAATATATTTTTATTAATGATATCTACTTTCATAATAATATCTTGATATAATTTTACACATACATTTACAATTTACAAATCATAAAACAATCGTTGCAAATTAGATTAAAGATCATATGTATGTATAAATACATGTAAATGTACGATTTTATAAATGTTTTTCTCAGGCTATTGTTTTTATTGTATTTCCAAATTTTCTATTGATTAGAGAAACAATTATTAAAATTTAACATAACATGTAGAGATATATTAGGAAAAACGAAGGAACGCTTGAACCGTTTCGCGTATAAAAAAACAAGTAAACGCTAATTAACTTACCCTCCATTAAGTTTCTGTCTCATGTATCGCTTTTTTCGATTAAGTCGAGTTCTCGGTGGTGTCTGTCCATATATATCGCACATTGCTTGAAACGAGTCATCGAATTCACTTGTCGGACAGCTTGAACCTTTTTTTCTGAAAAAGACATGAACTACTAAAATAGATCAAATAAAAATAAAATTCGGAGGAAATACATCAAATTTTTAAACATTACAAACTAAAACTTACTTGTATCGTCAAATAACATTACCATACATATAAAATAATATTACTGAAAAAGTTTAATGATAAACATATAGCGCTAAATATCCTTTAAATACTTCCTGTCACGTTTGTATATAAAAAATATTCATTGAAATATTTAACAATTTAAATATCTTTAATTTTATAATTATGTCGGTTTATTGACGTATATGCATGAAATGATACATATGTAGAATGCACGTACATATATGTACTTAGAATTACGATATATAGCATGTGTAATATCATAATAGTATTAAATTATTATTATTAAAAACGTTCATTACACGTGGAAAAAATAATAAAATAATTATATTAAAATATTAATTATATGCGGAAGTAAATCAATGAATCATTTTTATTCTTTGTACTTTTTAATTTTTTATTTTATGTATTTGTCAAATTGTTATGAACAATTAAATAAATTACAATCTAATTATATACAAAAATGATACAATCAAAACCAGATATTAATAAAAACTTATCATATATTTTAAGAAACTGTACGTGTACTATTATTAATTTTGTTTCAAATAAGTGTTAATAAACAACTATTTGATTAAATACATGAGTATACAAAATGAGTGACCAATTTTACGTTACATGTAATAATTTTACAATGTTGCATATGACAGACATAAATATTAAAATTATGAGTATAGTAAACGGAATTATATGCATCGTATCACACTAAACAGATATCTATTTTGATAAACGGAATAGACGCTTGCTTTTCTATACAACATTTTTATACAACGTTGACACTTTGCCACGAACAAGTACCAATGCATATACTATCCATATATTGATAAATGTCGTCACTCCAAGATCGACACTCGTTTCGCATGAGTAATAAACTTATTCATTGTATCTTACTATATTGTTCGTTATACTAATGTACCAGCGATTCTGTTTCAATTACTAAAAGTCGAAAAAATGTTGAATGACATGTAAACAAAACGTAGACATTGCTCCAATCAAAATTCTTACCGGTGGTATTTTTATATTACTGTTACTGTAAGTTGTTCGAATCAGGTAGCAAAACGAACATCTGACAAACTTACCTAACATAGCCATTATCATCGTCGGATGAACCTGAGAATGAATTTTCTGTAACATGACTTTGTATATCATAACGAAACATTCTCCTCAGATAACAAACACATCGCACTCAAAGCACCGTTGTAATCGTCCACTGAGTAGTAATGGACGATACAGTATCGATGTTTCGAATATCGTTTCAATTCAAGTATCGATGTTGAATATAACGATATACTCCAATATCGATACTGTCCAATGAAATAATTCACTTCTATTTTCTTCAGTTCTAAACAAACTAACCAAAAAATATTTAGCAGTAAGTGCAACACCCGTTTCATCTAAACGAAATCGATTAAATATATGGAGAACATTTACAATCATTGCTACTTTTAAGTTCGCTATCCAATGAAGAATGGCATATTAAGTAAAACTTTCTATAGTTTATATTTAATATCCTATACAATTTATGTTTATTGTACATTTAAAACATTCCATTTAAACAAACGGTGCAATTTTGCTCCTTTCTTGCTTTTTTTTTAGCTTTCTTATTCAAATATATTAATAATTCTCATACTACATCATTAAATTCTTAAATATATTAACGATATCAAATACATTAACACTCTGGGACCTGAGACGCGAATTCGCATTTTTCATACTTCGTACGGTATCTTACAAACATTTTTCTACTGTAAAAAAAACAGTACTTCTTTTTAGTACAGTTTTTCTATTGTAAATAAAACATTAAAAAAAAACAGTGGATGCTATAAACAAAAAGTTATGAAAGCGTTTTTATATTACATGCTTAAATAATACAAAATCGTTATCTATATATTACATCTATACATTACAAGGCTATATATTACAACACTGATTGCTTTAAATCTTTTTCAATCATTCCAAAAACATCAGAGAAATCAGGCTATATGCTTGTCAGAGCAGCCTGCCCCCGAGTGGTAACATTTCTACCTGAATTTATTTATATTAAACAGACTCAAATAATTTCTCATAGGCCATAAAATAAAATTTATATATTCATAAAGTTAATAAATATTGCAGATATGATTAGAAATTATCTAAAGTCAGAAGACCTGGATCACAAATAAAAAAAAATTGCATGGAAATAAATGTTTAAAAAAAATGTTATACTTTATCACAAATTGCATTTTTAGACAATTGGACTTTGTGTTAATGGCAGCCAGAAAATTTATTCCATCAACCTGTTTCGACAAAAAAGTTAAGGTTTTAATAACATCATTGTACAGATAAAGTTATAAAAATATAATTTAAATGTACTTTAGCTTTTTTGGAAATTCATTATCTTCTTCTTCTTCACCATCTTCTCGCAAAACCAGGAATGCGTAATTCAACTAAAATAATCATACAACAATGATACAACAACAGATTACGAATTACATAATTTTAAATGATTACCATTATAATGACAAACTTACATTTACATTTTTAGCTTTGCTTAAATATTGATGTTTGTTACATTTGTATTTATTGCTGCATAGAATTTTATTTTTGTTGTAATTGCACTGTTGTATCTGATACTGCAGTGATGCGCATGTACATTTTAAAATTCCTTCTTATCTGACATGAAAAGTGATTAACTTTTTGTACACTGAAAATAAAAATTATATTGTTACTTAGAATTAATTATATAAAGAATATCGTTTTTAATGTAAAGGCTAATGAATGCTTATCAAGAGATTTTATGCACAATTGCTAAATGGTGATAGATCTGGATCTTTTTCCATAATATTAGGATTCAAATTTTCCTTACTTTGTATTTTATCTGGAAACTGGAAAGTATGCAAAATTATAATTCAAATCTAGAGCTTCCTAAATATAAAATAAAAAAACAAAATTGATTATTGTTTAATTAAAGTATCAGGAACAACAGTCTTAATTCATTACTATCAATATTTTATTGACAGCTTACTTCGCTTTCATTTTATCTATCCTATTTCACATTAATATCTTTTGCCTTAATTTCGCTATTTTCTTTTCTAATCCTATACTCTTTTACAGCCATAAATAAATTTAGAAACTCGAAGAAATAACTCTAAGCTACTGGTTGTTATAAATGAATAAAATTTAAAAAATTATAATTTTTATATTTAATTAAACTTCTTACTTTGACATAAAATTGTTTTCTTCTATATTCTTTAGATCTTGCAACATTTTTCCTTTCCATCTAAAATGTTTTTATCTGCTGTGCTATGCTTTCTATTTCAATTCACAGATATTTAGAAAATTTTTGTATATGATAATAAATTTATTAATATTTTAGATTTCGTTGTACCCTTTAACTTAAAGCAAAATGAACTCTGACTGTTCTTCACAAACATCTGATCAACAATATTTTGAACTCTGTCATTACTTTTAGCTTGAAATGATTTATGTTCTTTGTGCTTACCATAAAAGTCATCTAAATTATGCAGACAGCATATAACTTGTGAATATTCAATCACTTCTGATTTATTTCCTACTCTACATGCCCTCTAAATGTACATCTCAATGTGTTTTATGTCTCATTTACATTAGGATTTAAAGGTATCTCAAATAAGATGTAAATAATTTGGAACACTAATATGAATTATAAGATATAATAAATTTTATGTTAACAATAATTTGCTACACTGATACAAACAATCATCAGTATTTTATCATTGCCGTGAAAAGAATTTTTTATAACAATTTGATCAGATCAATTGTCTTATATGGTACATGGTTATGTGGGGCGCTACTTTCACTTAGTTTAGGTATGACATTTCCCAAAGCTAATAAGTTTTGGTTGTTGCTGCCACTTTCCTTAAGTATATTTGCAAATATACATGCTCTCTTACCATTTTCTGGGCCAAGTCTAGAAAATGGAGTGTTTTACATTTGTTTATGCACAGAGTGAATATGTAATAATCCCTGCTTTGCTATGCATTAATTGCAATTGCCGTCTGTTTCACCACTCCCAGTTTGTAATCTAATATTGTAACATTGTATCGTGCAAAAAAGAAAACAAAATATAATGTATAGTTATATTATGTTACTTGTTAAAATAGTTCGTATTTACTTCATATTTCCAGGTTCAGCAGTTTAGGCCATGCATTGACAGGTCAGTCAGGGCCATGACTATGGACAAGGCCCCTCCATTAGTATAAGCTATAAACATAAGTGTTCAAGATCAAAGCAGTAAGCAGTAAGTACAAAATCAACATGTTTATATAAATCATTACAGAAATAATTTTTAATCCACATTTGGAACCTCTTTAAAAAGCATTCTCAGGGAACAGATATTTTAGAATATGTATAATAAAGTTCCATGAAAATAAGTTATTTTAGAACGTGTACTAAAAAAAATTCTATAAGATAAAGGAAAGTACAAAAACTATTAGCTATATATTTAAGAATTATTGAAATTGTTGAGAGCATAGTTAATTACAAGTCCGCCTTTTCTCATTATGTATGTACCACAACGAAGTAATTAAACAGATTTATCAAAATTAATAAATGTTAAAAAAAATCATATTTTTAAAAGATAAACATCTCATAACAGATGAACCAAGTATCAGTGGTTGTACATATATGATCTCTTACAGAAAAAGAAAAGACTGCATAACTTATGTAATTATTACATAAGATAGTAATTGGTTTTATTTGCCAGTCTTGGCCCTGCAGAAACAACTGGATACCCATAAGAAAATCGAAGTCAAGCTGTGTTAGGCACAGTTAGCTCATAATGGGTGATCAGGTGCTGTTGACATGAGAATGAGAAAATAGAGAGTGAGATATGAGAATTTGAAAAAAGAAGAATAAAGGAATGAGAAAAAGAAAAAGGGACCAAAAAGCCAAAGAAACATTTTCCATTGGGCAATATAGGCCAGTTAACATCTTGACAATAAGAGAAAACTTAAACCATAAAATCCATATAATGAATATAGACTATAATGGACAGGAAGATATATATAGATCAATATATTTGACAATATATACAATATATTTGACCATAACAGGTTCAAAAGAAAACTGGGTAATATCTGCAGAATTTATCTTATCTAAAGAAATTTAAAATATTAACAGTAAATAAGACCACTTCAAACGATGAAAGAGAAAAGATTATAAAAGAATTATCTTTCGTTTCTAAAAAACTCTGTCCTAATTTAGGTAAAACTGTGGAAATGACTACCCTCCGCGATTTCGATGATTTTTGTTTACATTATGGAAGTCGATATTTTGAACAACTTTTTCCTATACTGGATTAATATAGAACTGGAGGGGCTTAGTTTCTGAGATACTCATGAAAAATAACCAGTGCGGCTACAGTGAATCCAGTCTGTAGTTGTGCGTTTGTGGTAACATATACATCGGTATTAGTTGCCGGACGTCTTACGGCGGGCGGATAAAATGACCCCTAAACAAACCTAATTCTTATCTTTTGTTTATGGTTTACATAGGTTTCGGATAGAGGTCAATTTTTCCGATTAGCACATAAAGCAACGCCTAAGCCAAACCTAGTTTGTATCTTTTGTTTGTGGTTTATATAGGTATTATTATATTATTACATAGGTAACTTATTTCGGCTGTCATGCCATAAGCCGGCATATCTCAGAAACTAAACGTATCCAGCCCTTATATGTATAGTAAAAAATTGTTCGTAATGTCAAGTTTTACAACATAATTATAACAAATTATTTGTTTAAGAAAATATTTGTGCTTGTGGAATTTTTATGGAAAGAAACGTTCTTGTAATGGAACATAACGTAGGTACTCCGGAACACTTGCCGAGAGACTGAAATAATTCAGAGAACTTTTAGCTTCGATAACTTCCTAATGAATAAGTTTAGGGCATAGATATGTTAGTACTTTTATCTAGAGTACAAGAAACTGCGTCGATTGGTGCAGTTAAAGATATAGGTTTCCATTTTTAAAAAAAGGCCAGTTGCTTTTTCCAATGTACCAATGTACAAAAGTGCATAAAATTAGTTGCATATTATGCAGCGCCTGATACTATTTAACTTTCACTTATGACATTTTCTTCTATCCCTAACCATTTAGCAGATACAGCCTGTTCCAGTTGCATGGGACACGCTGTATATAAATACATAAATATCATGTTTATGTTCAATAACGTCCTGACCTTCATAACTGTTGATCTCAAAGAAAAACACAAAATAGCTTTGAACTATGAATTACCTATGAGAATATTATAAATAAATAGTAACACTATCTTTTTAATGGTATTACAACAATATTAAACAATTATTGCGGTTAAAGTGATATTTTGAACATGTTATTTATTTTTAATATTCACGTAGATAATTTACGGTTCAAAACTAGTTTGTCTTTCTCTGTGAAATCAACGGATAGGAAGGTCAGGATGTTATTGAATATTATTATACTTAATAAAAAAAATTAAATAGTATTATAATACGTAGATGTATGTTCATGTATTCTATTTATTAAATGTCTTTTATTAAAGAAACATATGAATAATATTATATTGTTAAATAACATCAATGTCTAATAGTTTAGTACTTTTATTTATCTTATAGAACCTTTTCTAATACGAATATAATATAATAATATTAAAATATCT
Source organism: Bombus terrestris (assembly GCF_910591885.1). Lineage (NCBI taxonomy): Eukaryota > Metazoa > Arthropoda > Insecta > Hymenoptera > Apidae > Bombus > Bombus terrestris. Next base: position 15,125,025 of record NC_063278.1, read on the forward strand.
GTTTTAGAATATGTGTTCCATAAGAACCCTTTTTAAAGAAGTTCTAAATGCGGATAAAAAATTATTTCTATAATGGTTACAGGAAAAGCCGAATTTCGTACTCACTTTGTAAATATGTATTGCTTCGAACTTAATACTTTAGTTTCAGGCTTATACTAATAGATGGATCTTGTCCACAGTCGTGTATAAAGGTCTGAAAATTCCGATGGTGGGGATAAGGCTCTTAAATATCGGGAGTTGTGCTTTACAAATCGGCGACTATGGCGCCTGAATCTTTACTTTCTTATTCAATAAAGACGTTAAGGAAAGATTTATACAATTGTATAATTAATATAATTAATATAGTTATATAAATTACTCTTTCTATTTATGAGAGAATTCAGAAATATTTAGACCACAAATAGAACTTACAAGTTGATTTACAATTTACGAATTTACAATTATCGGATATAAGATCAACTAAGATGAATTTATATTTAAATATATAAGTATTTACTAGCTCGAGGATATACGGAACAGAGATTAGGACGAGAGAAGATCGATTTGAAAAAACGGAAAGTGGCGAGGACGAGCAACCGAATAGGAAAAGCGGATCAATGTGAATGATATTAAGTTGACAAACATGTAAATGTATAGATAGTGTAGAAATAAATAAATAAGTATAAATAACTTCTAGAACACGTCTCTCCTTTTAGATCTTTAGGATAATAATATTCCCAATATCTTATTTCTACAGTAATAAGAAAAAAATTATATTGAAATAATGTAAATTATGGTAATTCGAAGTTATAAAAAAGTACTTTTATTTACTCCGAAATACGGAAAGAGATCAGATTCAAATAAGTATTATCCAATGTTTTATGTGTCCGAAAGTAATTAAGATCAGTTAAATTAAAAAAGAATGAATTAGGGTCAGAATATGTCTAACATGTATGATATGATTCTTTTATTTAAACAATATTTAACTTTTTCAGCAAAGTACAAGTGATTTTTATATATCCTCGCACTAACAAATTTTTTTCCAAATAAAATACAATGCTTATGCGTCCTTGTGGTCATATTTTATGTGTTTTATATATATTGTTTCAATTAATCAATAATACTGTTACAAAGATTTTTTCTCAATATAGAAATGGAACATTCGCATTTTGAACATTGTTGAAAATTTAGGAAATACCATCAAGCATTGGAAGTTACAAAAATTTGTTAATAACTAGAAATGCATATTCTCCTACCATGTTTTTACTCGCTTGGACATGTCGAAAAGAAAAATTATAACACCATGAAAATTTTAACATGATGTGCATCGTTAAATTAATTTTCCATAACCTCATGAAAGTATATAATAATATTTACATATGTAAAATGATGTCATTAAATTTTATGTCAGCTCAAAGATTTGATATAGCAGTTTACCAATTAAGTAATATGCGGAAATACATTAAAGATGATTTTATATTCATTACCTTCATAAGGAATATGAAAATCATTTAATGATCCACGTTAGGGTTATTCGTGGTCTTTTCATGTCACAATAAACACAATAAACAAAATACTGTAGTTTTAAATATACATAGTTGTATTTAAGTACATTACAGACATATGTATGTATATAGAAAAAATTTTTGTTTTGCAATCCAATAGTTTTATAAATCTTACAAGAAAGCGAAAAACCCCAACGTAAATAAAAAATCATTTTACAAATGTTTTTTGGAATGTTTCAAGAGCAGCTTTCTCACCAAACGTTTAACGACAAAAATATCCAGACGAGTTATTATGAAAATGGTATTTGTCTGTCTTTGAACTTTAGAGCGTTACATTGTACAAAATATGTATGTAGTTATTGCCATGTACATTCGACTTGTTTTGAGAGTACAAATACACGACGACTATAAAATCCTTTGCTTCAATTTTCATTTAATATTGTTTCAATAATAATAACGCTACTAGATTGTAAATATTAATAATATTTATAATATAATATAATAATACAATAATAATAATAATAATAGTAATAATAATAATAATATAACACTACTAATTTGTAAATTGTAGTATTAAATATTATCAAAAAATATCTATTGTTATTTTTCCTGTACTTTTCCTTTCGTGTTTACTGCAACATGTAATGATGATAATGCACAAAAGTATGAATTCCGATACAATGATCAGTTTTTAAACTTTCCCATCATTTTTCCTACTTCGTTATTGCAAAAAGTGTGTCACTTCACAACATCGCTCTTTGTTTGCATTCCGTCAAAAAATTGGCAGCATTTATAGGCTATATTTTCCCTCATTACAGTTTAATTAAATTTCATTGTCGCACCATATAATTTTCTTTAAAAAGAGAATTGTTTTAAAATTTTTATGTGGCGTACCAGACAGCCACATATAGTTCTCCTATCATCCAACCTTTCGTACGTATTATTTTTTATTATAACACTCTCGCTCACATTCACTCTTTCATACTTTCAAGAATCTTGATAGCTATCCTTTTTATAGGAACCGCGCAATTACCTTATGTTGAAGGTATGCAATACAAAGAGACGCGCGATATTCCTACATTTCTATATATTATATTACTGATTATTAATATCTAGTATTTCAATATACGTATATCAATAAAGGCCACGAGTGTGTTCAATATAAAATTACTAAACAGTAGTTGAAATTCGTTCGTACTAAAATAGTATGTATAATTTTGCAAAGTTTATATGACGTGCTTACATGTCTATATTTATTGTGAAGACGGATATCGTTGATTTCGTGTTACATAAATTAAGCGGTCGCTTGTACATTACAAACCTATTTCAGGTTAATATTTAGAGATTATTTATAACTCAGTAAAAAATAATGGTGACTCTTCCACACTGTTTTAAAATATTAATTCATCTATTACTCGGATTATATTTGTTACTGTAAATAGCAAAATGATACATCAGAATAAAACTGGAACCGATATGTATACATTAGTGTATAGCGACCGCTATTGACAAAAGTAATCTTAATTCATCAGCAGAAATAAGTGATGACGCAAATAAAAATACAATGTATTTCTCGGGCAAATCCTTATCAAGGACGGATAAGACGCAACATGATAAGAACCGCGACAAGAAAATAATCAGTGAAAAGAAGTCACATATGTGGCGTTACGCTTAGTGACCGACAGTAATACTTGGAAAAAAAATACTGATGCGCCGGCACTCAAAATCTTGTGTATAATGCTTGGACAAAAAATAAAACAGTATTCACAAATTATGTAACACATTTTCTTGATATTTTAGCAAAAAGAGATATCGTTAGAAAAAAAACAACATTAGCTAATAATATAGCTAAAATAACAAAGTTAGTATGAATTAACGTTAAATATTTTATAGCTAAAACAGCAAGAAAATCTATACTTGTTATGAAAAAATATATAAACATTTTGCTTTACGAAAAACTGCTTAACAGTGATCAACGTGGAAGCATACATGGAAGACGGCGCAAGTTGGTCGCTCGTCGCGTTCCTTGCCAATTGTGAGCTTTTTATTTTCTTTTGTCTTGAATTAACTGTACTCAGAGTATAGAATCGACTTTGAAAAATAGTAATACATATCATAAACTTTACATCGCTAGAAATTGGGAGCGACTTATACCTCGAAACATCTCCAAAAAAATATTATAAAATAATATATTTGAAGTTTTACAAATTGTCTTTGTATAGATCAATCAGAGAACCTGTGTACGCTTCTCATATACATATGTAAAATACGTGATTACTGAGTGTTCCATGTGTACACGATATTGAAAGAGAATTCAAAGGCAGGGTGAAATGGGCAGGCAAATAGGCAAATGCATATATAATTTACATGTTCTCAAATTGATCAACACGACGTTTAGTATTGCCTTTACGAATTTCACGAAGCGTTTTGTATTTATCGCGACCTTGTTTGACGTTTTCCCTATGGATTTTATCCATAACAGTTTCTTTTGACTCGTCGCGTGACTGTGCAAGATCTTGTTTCAATGCCTGAAATATATAATTATTATTCAAATACATCCACAAAAATTACTCAGGGTGCAATAAATTTATATACAAGCAAAGATCACTACCTTAAGTTGATCGTGAAGGCGTTCGTTTCTTTCTGCCAACGTACGTCGCTCCTCAACAGGATCAATTATCGATTCATCAGTTGCAAGATCTTTAGTAACATCACCATGAGAAACTTCGTCTTCTCCTTCCTCTTCACCTTCTTCATTTTCTTCAACATGATGATGATGCGGCGTTGTACTAGCTTGATATGCTCGATCGGCTTCTTCCTGCCTTAATCTATAGATACAGGTGTAGAATAGAATAGAGTTGATCCTTTTTCTCATATTTTAAATAGCGAATAGTTGCATAACAAAAATTACATACTTAGCAGCTTCAAATACTTCTTCTAGCCTCCTTGCTTCAGCATCCTTCGCCACTACCTCAGATTGTATACGTTGTATTTCTTCTTGCTTAGCTCGTATTTCTTGCTCAAGTTTAGCACGCTCAGCTGCTTCCATCTCATGTGAAAGTTCAAGTTTTTCCATCATAGCCGTAAGTTCCTTCGTATAGAAATAAGACACATAGAGACATATATTGTAGGAAAATTATATTTTATACTAAACTATACGTACTTTCTGACGATCCTCTAATTCCTCCTTCGCAGCTTGTAACTGTCTAAGATGTTCTTCTAAACGTCGGATCATTTCTTGAGCTTCGTTTAATTCAGCTTGCCGCCTGTCCATTTCTTCTGCCATATTTCGAAGTCGTTCTTCATATTCTTGTTGTTTTCTCTCAGCACGTTCTCTTGCAGCTATTTCTAACTGTAACTTTTCTCTCTGTTGTTGTTTTGCAATTTTCTCTTCTCTTGCTTGCGCCTTTAAATTATAAATGTTTATTTTGTGATTATAAACCCAATTCATTATCTATGAGATGATTAATTTTAAGATTCAGAAAGAGCAAAGAAACTAAACATAAGGAATGCATTATAAGCGAATACTCGCACAGAAACATACCTTCATTTGCTGTACATCAATTGTATCTGGTTTACGTCTACGCATGTAGAGTTCGTGATTACCCATACACAGTGCTAAAATTCGTTTATTGATCTTAACTCTAGTTGCAAAAAAGACGAAGTCTGGTGCCTTCTTATCAATTGGTTTAATTATAAATTTCTTCTCGTTAAATGAGATATTTCTTATCTCAGACCATGGAAAACCAATTTTTGGTGTCAATTTGTCATCTTTTTCGTAAATGTTCAAACCCAAAGCATCAACACCGAGCCACAGGTCTGTACCTTTTTTATTACGAATTTCGAAGTAATTCACTCCGTACATCTCCAAATCCTATGCAAAAAAGAAACGTATATATACAATATATTGATCAAATATTAAATTAATAAGAAGAAGCTATTAAATCATTACCTGCGCGATTTTTAGGTATTCCATCATAGCATCTTCACGTAACATACCACGATGTTCTTGCCACCAATTAGTGATGGAACTCTCCCATTCCTCCTTACTCATTTTATGTTGATCCACGACTCGTTGCGGTAACAAGCGGTCATTTATTAAAAAGCCGGCAGTATGTGTACCTTTTTGAAAATCTCCGTGTTTCGCTTGGACTGCGTAAGACGCTAACAATACAGATGTTTCTGGAGGACAGTAGATTTCATCCGTCAAAATAGCGTTCTTCACCTAAATGTAGTCCACATAATATAATAATATATATATTAGGTTCAACTTTTTTATTTCAATGTTAGTTGTCATGTTGTCATGTATAAATAATGTAAATATATCATATTCATATTATGATCATGTAGTATTCAGTATAGTTTTTCTAAACTCTGACCAATTTTCTGATTATTTTGTCGATTAAGGTCTATTTATATATCATCATTGTTGGAAGATAGAATTTTCAATATTTCTCTTGTTTGAAAAATTGTATCTTTGGATCAGATCGATGTTTAGTACAATTAAAAATCTCATTTTCATTGCAATCTTTAGTCTGATTTAAAACATATATGATGGTAATAAGCGTAAGCAGTGAGAATTCATGATAATAATAGTGATAAATTTTAGTCAACAAAAAAGTAAGGTAACTAATCAGATTTACATAGAACTATGCTAAATGTGCCCATGTATAATGCATTATATTATACGATTGCGTTCGCTTTGATCTATTTCGTAGATTATCTGAATGATAATATGCACTTATGTACTCAACCTTGTTACATTGTAATACAATTCTACTTATAATACCGAACAGTTTGCCCTCTATAACTAAAACTTGAAAGTAGTACATACGCACACACTCCTATGTATACATGCATACATACATAAGTACGCACATACATACAAAGCACATTTTGTATATTTACTTGTATAAAATTCAGTTTAAGTTTTATATTAATTAAGCATTTTTTTACTCTTTTTGATGAATACTACGTTCAGGCCATACCTGAAGATAAAAGAGACGCAGCGTGATATCTTGAATCAATTCCTCGGCAACGTCTTCGGGATAAAACTTGGCGCGAAATTTGAATTGCAGGGGAGTCTCTTTCTTGACTTCTTGGTTCATCACCTAAAACGTTCGTGAATCAATTAGGAACAAATATAAGAAGAAATTTCCACAAGAAACATAAACGTAGAAAATTCGATAAATAAATAACAAACTGAAATCATCCCATCGTTTGAAAACGTGCAATGCAGTGTGTTTCTCATCGGTATACATGATGGAATATAGTGACGTTGCATGCAACATAAAGGATGATAAAAATCCTATGATTAGAATACGGATTTTTATGCTTTTATGGGAGACTTAAAGATACAAAAATGTGTAGAAAATACAATACATAACGTGTAAAAATCTATAAAATAATATAAGATCATTCTATAAGTAATATCGTGTTTATATGTAATAAACATTTTTAAAAATGTACCAATTTTATTATATTCATTAATAAATAATGTAAATATATCTACTGTTTTCTCGAACTACGTCAAACATTTTTTAATTGCTCTTTGGGAAAATTTCATGATATCGATACAAAATATTTAGTAGCTGTTTCAAAGTTAAATTTATTTGTTTTGCATTTACCCGATGAAATAGAATTCCTTCCAATCGAAAAGTACATACTTAAATTCGTTAATAGTTACAATTTTCTTTTATATTAGTAATTCAAAATTTTCTATTAGTAATTCAAAATGAAACATGACGTTACTTATGAAATGGAATAAATGTTTACCCAGGTCCTTCCCTTTTATTATATTCATGAAGATATGTGTTTACATAAATATCCATAGTCTACTTATGACATAATTATAATAGATGACGAAAACGCTAACGTAATAGCACGGCAAGTGGTTGATACTATCTTTTTATCGTATTACAGGTAAGCAGTATGACTTGCGACAAAATAATACGGATATTAAGATATCTAGTTTACCAACTCTCACTTTTGAGATCGATATATTTATTTATTATAGTCCGGAATAGGTAACTCTTATCCGAATATTAATTTAACGTTAATTTAACGACTTTGTATGAAGAAAATATGTGGTATGTGTGAAATTTCTTTTTTATTACTCGTTCAAAGATACAAATGCGATAGAGATTGTTGGAGATATTTCATTAATGGAGAATGGTCATAACGTTGACGCTTTGATTGACACGATTATCTGTAGCCGCATAGGTATGTGAATATCTTATCTCAACGTGTAAAAGAAAAATAAGAATTGTACAATGAAAGGCAATGAGTAACACATATGCTTCTCGAACTGCCAACTGACATTAAATATTAACAAAAACTAGAAAATGTATAACATTGTTCACGTGAATTTCAGTTATTCGTTCTTAAACAATCATAGAATTCGTTATCTATATTGTTCGATTCGTTACATTTTCTGGTTCTAAGTATGTTGGGCTCTGTATAAGTACTATCTTTATTTATATTTTAACTGGGGCCCATTATTTTGATTCATGTTATTGATTAATGTGCGAACATCATAATTGTTTTAAAAATACATTCTTACTGAATATTTGCGTTATTAAAAAAAAGTGAAAGTATAAGTAACAAATTTAGAAAAGATACGTCAGAATAAATACCTTTAACTTTAACGAGATTCCTCACAGACTTTGAAGGTAACAAATGTCATTTAATCAAAGTGTCTCCGTTACAATTTATCCTACATATGCGCATTTCTTACAATGAGTACCATTCGATTATATGTAGGTGAAACGTTTATGAAACACAATATCATGTCTGAATAAAATAAAACAAACGCTTTTACTTTAAATTGAAAGAATGATTTAAAAAGAAAACAAACAAAATACAACGACTTTTAATTATAAAAATAAGTAACTGATGCTGTCAAACAATATATTTGAATATTTGTAGCTCATAATACAAAATATTGTAGACTTATTATAATTATGTATTTCAATATCAACTAAATTGCCTTTATAAAAAATTTAAAAATGCGAAAGAAGAAAGGAAAGGGAAATGAATAATTGTATTTAAAATGAAAAAACTTAAGCACAAATTGAAAATGAGACAATCCTGTTAAAAGCGTTGTTAATGAATGTCGTTTAAAATCGTTAAGTAATATTATCCACATCTTTGTATTGACGATGAAAATCGAGTTTGATTAAAATAATTATTGTAATACTTGACAAATTCACTTTGAAGTGGGATTTATCTGTCAATAATCAATAAGCACGAAGACACTCGTTATTTAACTGGTAAAGCGGAAACAGTTAGCTACAATTAAAGAAAGTAATGGAACAGGTAAATCTATACCAATATTGATATTATATTAATTTTTAATAAAAATGTACATTTTAATATCAACATTAAATTCATTGTATCTACAACTTATAAAAAGGGCTGCACGTTTTAATTAAAATTAAAAAATCCAACAAACAGATACAATGATGTCAGAATATTAAAACGATTCAATTGAATCAAACTTATAATCGATTCTCATTCAATATTGTTATTTGACGTTCGTAATTTTTACAAACAAATTTTACGACGACTATACAAACATTTTATAAAGGTAAAACATTGTCGCAAACTTTAAGATCCGTTATAGATGCGATAATATACAATTATATCTTTGATATCTATAAATCCTTTAGATATTTATATTCTACAGATACATTGCTAGTATATCTTTCCTTTTTCATTTTTATACAGACATATTTTACTTTTTTTCGGATACATTTGATATAAAAGATATATTTATTATTCTACGTTTCTATTAAAAGATCTGTCTCATAGTGGAATCATCCACTTGTATGCCTACTTTTAACGCAAAATGTAACAAGTTACTTCTTTGAATTTTAAAAACCAAACAAATTGAAGTTGTATTTTTGGATTTAGAAAATTTTAAAGTTTTAAAAAAAGAGAATAAAAATTCATGAATGTTGCGTATCTATAAAAATTTGAGTAAACCTGACAAATAATTAGGAAATTATTGAAATCTTTAAGAATTATTATATTACTTGAAATAATACCTAGTACACGTATTATATTTATTATTACACATATTATATTCTGTACATAGTTTCGTTCGAATAGAATAGAATGCTCTTTACTAGTCGATCTGATCGAAACATTAAAATTTTTCTATTTCGAAACTCGCATTAGTATGTAAATGAGGAATAATTATAGGAGTTGGCAGTAAAGCGAGTAAACAGACACGGTCTCCAGTCATGCTCGATTCTCGTAACTGCTCGTAACACACGCTCGAGCGTAGGGAATGCGGAACCGCATCCGCTTGGGGCTTATGTTAGACAGTTCATATACGGAAGTGTCAATCGAATCTGTAGACACGGTCGCCTTGACCGCGGCTGACGTCGCGGTTCAATGTCGGTGTAACGCGACTTTTTTTATTATTATTACTAATATTGCTGCGCGGTTGCATAATTTCACGGATAGGAACAAGGAACTGGCAAACAACAGGAGGAAGAAAAAGAAACAACATGATGGACATTGAGAAGTGCGTGGAAATTGCAGGTATAAGCGTGCAGCAAACTTTGAGAGGAATTATCGATGATAACATGTTGTTAATTCTTTAAATCAGTGATGGCCCCTGTTGTGCTGATAAGAAGTAAGTAGTGAAATTGGAAATAAAGGTAAAATATAAAAATAGAAAACACGAATATTATAGTTAATATAGAGGAAACTGTATTTCGTTATATATATTAATTAGCGATTTCTTATTATTGTATGATACACTACTATAATGCTATAAGTGTTTAACGAAATTATACCAACTGTTATACTTTTATCTTTACCATTAGTTATTTACTTTATCGACTAATAACTGAATAGAAAAATTCTTTTCATTACTGATTTCATTAGGTTGGTAAAAAAGAAACGAATTAAGCCTTTCCTTACGAGGTATGACTATGGAAAATTCAATCGAATTGAAATATAAATGTAATTTTGCAAATTTTTATTCGTTTCTACGTGTTGTTACTTTTTTAAACGCTTTGGGAATTTTTCGAAACTTCTTGGAAAAATTTTGTTATGAAAGTAGTGTTGTTACAACTATGTTACAATAATCGAGATTTTTATATAATTCGATAATCCAAAAATTTCTTCATACTGCGATTAATTTATAAATTAATAGGAAAAACACGTACGTTGCAACGTTATTATGAATATCTTTTTATGAAAGTATAAATGGAACAATGATTATAGATGCGGATACCGATTAACTATTTATTTTCCACCAACCTAATAATTACGTCTACCGTAGTTAATCATTAAATGCATTTCCTTATAATATTGTGACACATCATTTACTTCTGCACAGCTTTACCGTTGCTCTTAAATATAAAACATATGATCATAGAGTTATGGCAGTGTTATATCTAGAAACTATTTATTAAAATATTTAATACTGATTTCATAACACATATATGTATTTAAAAAATATTCCTTTCTCTGTGAGAGTCGCGTGTGTATTGTTAATTTATTAAGAACAAAGTAAGGAAATACGTAATGTAAATTTTTGTAACGTTATTACAAAATATAAAGATATAGTAATACAATGCTCATATATAAAACATACATATCCAATTATTGGAACATCAGAAATGCATGAAAATATTAGATACTCTAAAATCTGCAGTAAATGAAAAACTCTACTAATTAAACAAACAAACTAAACGAAAGAAAGAAAATGTCCACGATTTAAGAAATATAGTTCATCATGGTACTGTAAATAGTTAAATTTCAACCAAATTCAATAAAATTGTAGATATCTAGATAGAGAAAAAAAATGCAGTGAAAAAGCATCGAACAAATTCATAGAATTCCCTTTCATAACTACAATTTTACGAAGCGAATTTAATAATGCAAATTGACTGAACAAAGATTACAAATGAAATATTACATTAACGGAATATTGGAATCCTTGATGAATTAAGGAAATAAAAACTAGCAGAAATTTAATTTAAAAAGTGTTTCCCAATACGCTCGACTTCTTCGTAATGGTAATTTAAAACTTTATAGATAATGATTATCGTTAAAAATGCATTTATTAAACATCAATATTATCATAGTCATATATTTACGTACGTTAGAAGAAAATTCTAATTAATACGATAAATATTAAATGACGATATTAGAAAAGGCATATTTAAAAAAATTCACTCAAAATTCATATACAAGTATACATATGTGCTGATTATACTCTTTCAAAGATTGAAATTTACATAGCACTTCACGTAATTTTTTCAACGATTGATTTTTGCAATGATTAATATTATGTGAATTGCACAATAGTTCATTCTATGGAAAATATGTAGCTAAATATTTCTTTTTTATAAATCAATGTTATTAACTACATTCTCGCTATATTCAATGGATTCATTGGCAAAATAATCGGAACATAACTCTGCATATGCCTATAATGTTTGCAATTCTTAAGAGATGGAAATATAAGACTACAAAAATATAAAAGTAACATAATAACTATCAAAGATCGTAAAAGAAACAACCATTTTTCGTTTAAAAAGAAAAGAATTCAACTACACTGATAGTTTAGTTCTAGCGATTATAAAAGATCTATGGTAATATCCTTGTAATGTGTAATGTAATAGTATTTTTCATTTATTGTTACATTCAGAATAACAGACAATTACTAAGCGACAAGATTAAACATTATCGTGTCCTATATCTGTACATACAAGATAACTATAATAAATGTGCAAATCATTTTGAATTGTTATAACGAAAATAAACTGATTTTGATATAGAAAAAAAAATGCATTTAAAGATTAACAAACACTGTTAATTATTTAATAAGACTTACTAATTATATTAATTATCCCTGTTGGAATTAAATAACACAGATAGAATAAATAATAAAACTGGGCGATAATTATAATCACTCAAGATAGTTTGTTCGAATGAAAAGTAAGAAGCATGTGTTAATTCTTAAGAAAATGAACGTTCGTCTAGTAATTTGCCACAGCAATTGTCAATTGGTAGGCCATGGTCATTTATTTTCCGTTCGATGACACTAACAAACTCTCGAAGTGAATGCGTGATGGGAAAAGCAGCAAATTGCATTGTTTAACCTGCATTAGTATATACACATAAGGCGTTTTTTTAAGCGCCAAGATATCGATCCTCGATCAATTATTATCAACTGTTTCTAGAAATTCATATGAATCTATGAACTAAATGTATGTGTTTGCAATTGATCAATTTGTTTCAATCCACGACTAACTTTGTTAATTTACCGTTGAACAAGTCTCACATACATATCGATATCGATATGTATCTCTTAACAAGGAAAAATTTACTTTTTACTTTGCTCGTCATACATATATAAACTCCGTAACGTACATTATACACAAACGCAGTCTTTTATACGCGAAAAATAGGAGCAATTAAATCTTACTCGGTTAAAATAATGCGAGTACAATTTGGCAAGGCAGAGTTTGCTTCGGGGAATAAAATAAATGGATTAAATAAGCAGGGATTGTTTATCAATATCGAGCAATCTCCCGAAAACGTGTTACACTCGAAAAGCTTTTCTCCATTCCAAAATGCTAAGACGTTAATGTTTTTATGTTATTGTGTAATACGGAAGTTCGGTGAAACACCAGGTTATCACTTAGTTCGAGGATTTTAATCTAGGCGCTGGGACAATTATCTTTCGGTTCGCGTCTACGGGTTTAGAAAACTTTAATTGCGGTCTTACGTGCCAGAATTTTCGAAGGCCACACGGAACCACCTGCAATTATTTGCCAATATTGTCAAATACTGCTCTTGTCTTGCGATTTCGCTGACGTCGAAAATGAAATCGATAAAGGACAGTTCGAGATTGTTTGATAATTAGAACGGAATAATGAGACATCGATTTAACTTACCGTTAGTCGTCCTCAATTATTATAAATAAGATATTTCCTATAGCTGCTTAATAATATTTCTTGCTCACGTAAAATTACATATCTCGTTAATTTCAATTTTACGATTCGAATGACCTTTAATTTCAGTTTTTACAGTTTCATTTGTAGGAACACAAAGAACAAAAAACTTTCAGAAATTACAATTTTACCTTCGTCCTAAATCGATTCATTATCGACAAAGTAGGTATATATTGCCATTAGAACAACTAAAAAATTACTATATAATATAATATAATATAATATAATATAATATAATATAATATAATATAATATAATATAATATAATATAATATAGTATAATATAGTTCTTTATATATAATTAACACGTCAAACTTTGTGAAAAGATGTTTGCACGAGGCGTCAGGGAAACCGTCATTATTAATCAAGATACTAACTTAATCCTAGAACTATAGAGTAGCTCACACAAGTATTGCAACATCCGTAGAAACTTTTGTGTGTGTTTCTATGCCTAACAATAAGTGTCCAGATACTTTGGACAGCCACTTGGTATTACAATTGTAAGTATGTTTCTCCGCTATTTAGTGTTCCAGCATTATATTATTATTATTCGAATCGTTTAAATGTAAATCCATAATTATCTCGCTGTGAATTTCTAATCGTTTCAATGTAAATTCATAATCATTACAATGTGAATTCAGAATCATTTAAATGTAAATTCATAATCGTTTAAATGTAAATTCATAATCGTTCAATCTTCAATTTGAAGCAAGCTGTACGCTAACTACGAAAAGTAACTGTATAATAGTGTCGTTATGAATTGTTTCGATATACGCGTATGCTTTCCAAAACATGCCGCTCCGATCTGAAGCGAAATACGCTGTTGTGCGATAGACGTTAGAAACGTGCTGCAAGGACATCGATAAATCACACTAGTCATGATTTAAAAACGTTATGCTGTAATACCGTGAAATTATAACAAAAGTACGTGTAAATAACTAATTACTCCATGTCATTACAATATACGGTAAATGACAATACGTGGATGATGCTGCTCCTCTGCAGTCGTCCTATCGAGTATAAGTGTACAAACAAATTAGAAACAACGAACGTCGTAAAGCGTAAGGGTGCCGATTAAAAACAGGAAACCGATGTTCCACTAATGATTACACTGGTTAACAGCTGGAATCTATTCTAGATCTAGTTCTAATTTTGGTGTACCTTGTTATGTCTCTAATCGAGAAATTTAAGCGATAAACGATATAAATACCGAAAAATAAAGAAACTCCCGTTGCTCATTTCGGACAAAATAAAACATAATTTGGAATTTTATTCTTCAAATTCAAATAAGATTTATTACACCGCAACTACTTGAAAAATAAAAAACTCCTTGCAAATCTGAAGCATTCAATTCTTTACATGAAAAGCTAACTTTCATATTCGTACATATCAGTGATGGTTTATTATTTATCTCATAGCAAAATTTAATTCAGTTGAATTCTGTATTTAAAGATTTCCCGATATTAATGAAAAATTGCATAACCCAAGTATGACACTGTGAAACAAATTTATTATTTTACTACATAGTTAAACGCGAATCGCTTGAGGACTTAATACGACGATCACGATTAAGTAACATTTATGATTGTTCGTGCATCGTATAAGTATAAATGTAAAACGAGTGATCTTGAACTTATAATTAACAATGCCCTCGTACGAGTATAATTTGAAAACATAATGTACAACATAATTTATTACGTTGATTAAACTCGTGGTAACTTACCCTAGACAAGAACGGAAGTAGTCCACTCTTCCAGTTGTTAGTATTGCGGTTGGCATGCGTTCAAAGAATGAAAATACGATAAAGTTTAAGTATACGAACAAGCTGCTTGAATTATCGGTCACATGCTTGTCTTTAAAATTAATGTGTAACACATATCAACCTCGTCGTATAAGTAAATGAAACAATGGTTAGACGAGTAAATAGAAGATTATAGAAGAACACATTAATTTCAAAGATTGTCCGTGCGCTTGGAATCATCCTTGTGGAGGATAAAACACCAAAGCTGCCTGCTACATATATTTATTAACCACGTAATGCACATACCCGTGATATATATGTACATACATACAGCATCGTGAGTAATTACAGACTCAAACATATTTTCTGCATTATCTCTTCAATATTTCTAGGAAACCACTAATCATGCCTAGATATGTTAAGTGAAATTATCTTTGTAAAAGGGAAATTCAACGCTATAGAATATACTAGGAGATGGTACGTGGCAAATTATTGTCTTTCGTAACTAAAATAGAAAACGAAAACACAATTTTTCAACGAGACAATGCACCTATTTATACAGCCGCCGCTATAAAAATTCAAGATTTCGGACTAGAATTATTATCTGTGGCCAGTATTGAGTTCTGATCTGAACCCGATCGAGAACCTGTGGAGAATTCCAGCGAGAAAAGTTTACGACTAGGACAAGCTACCTCTAGAAAATATCGTGGAACTTAAAAAAAGAATAAAATCCGTGTGGGCTGATATTCAAGGCGTTACTTTAAATAAGTTAAAGGATAAAGTATCTAACAGATTAATAGAAATAATAAAAAATAAACGAAAATCCACTAAATACCGAACGAAGACGTAACAAAATTAACATTAAGTTTATATTTCTTCACAGCTAAAAACACAGTTTTAAGAGAAAATTTCATTTTTCCCACACTTCGAGAGGAGAAATTTTTTGTTTATTGTATTTTCAATTTTCTTTTTTACATGAAAAATCTAAAAATGGAATTGAGTTTATAATTATCCACGGCATTGTACATTACGGGCATATCTCGCAAATTTGCTCGTTTTAACCACTCATCTTTAGGAATTTGGGATATGGCATCTTATACTAAAATATACAGCCTACTATTTTAACAATTTCTAAAGTAATAAGACTTATCCTAAATCTCCAGTTTTATCGTGTGTTCTTCATTACTCGATATCAATTAACACCTATTAAGTAAACATTCATCACCTATTAGGTAAACATATAACTTTTCTTCAAGACGGAATCTCTTGTAATGGAAAAGTTTCATCATGCATTTTCCATTATTTTTGCAGATCCACAGTGCTATAGTTATATATTTCATGAAGATATAAATTAAATATAAGTTAAACTAAAAGAGGCTTACGTTAAGGTTAAGCAATTATGCTGAGATTCTTTGATCTTGCCATCAAATGATCAGATTTCTAGGAAAAATAATACCTCAATTACTAATGTTTTGCAAACAAAATGTCGACGAAACTAATTCGTCAATAACCTGAAAGTGAAGAAAAACAGTTTAGATTTTAGACTGCTATTGTGTAGCACAGAGCTACTAAGCTGATATACAAGGTGGTCTAAAAATCTACACAATTCTTCAGACACTTGCGATAGTCGGCAAAAAATGTTTTGAACAAAAGTTTATCAGCTTTCGATCTACTACAAATTGCAATATTATGAATTACAAAAAAAAATTTCACTTCGATGAAAAATCTTCGATCAAAAATCACCTTTATATTTTTAAATGGAACAATACATTTCTTTATGCTCCGTTCAATGCATTTTTTAATTCTCTACAGGAAGGTATTGAGGTACTTGAGTTGAAAAATGATTATTTTTAAAAATATGTTAGCTTTAATGTCGTAAAACTTGTATAAAAGAGCAGGAAAACAAGTACTACTTTATCTTTCCTTGACTTTCATACGATAAATTTTACAACATTAAAGCTACAATATCTTGTAAACTAATCATTTTTCAATCCAAATATCTTAATATTTCCCTGCAGGGAATTGAAGAATAATAGTATATAAAAAGATCTATCATTCCATTAAAAAAATAGAGGCGACCTGAACTTCTCATGGGAGCAAAATCTTTTTTAAGTCCTTAACATTGCAATTCGTAGTCGATCGAAAGCTGATTAACTTTTGTTCAAAACATTTTTTGCCCAATTGTTATCGGAAGAGCCTGAAAGATCGTGAGGACTGCTGATTTTTAGACCACCCTGTATATATACATCGTCTTAAAACTATACTTAAAAATGTTTAAGTCACTGCATAGTAACGCGTTAGGCTTCAGTTTAGTTTAATTTCCATTAAAATAATAAATTCTTTACGTATATATTTCACATAGATGTTTCATTATATACCTACTTATTATTTATAATTATATTTATGCTTTTCATATATCTAATTTTCTTCCGCAGTTCTTCATCAAGTTGACTAGCCGTGATGAGATATAACCACTGACGCAAATAGAAAGCAAAAAGCAGAATATGCGTATCGAATAAGAAAATGTACTACTATATATCATAGGTCAGTTTTTTATTTAGAATTAAATTTTTATATACATCAACAGATTTAGTGGATTTAATAAATTTTCAATAATCAACGTTCCTGCCAAATGAGTGCAAACAATGAAAACAATATTTAACGAACGAATGTCTCTATAACGATGAAAAAGACTGCTGTTTTGATGTAAGTCACGACATTAAGGAATGCTGATACGATACTTTAGGGTAGGAGAGAAGATTGAAACACAAGACATGTGCATAATCTCACGTTACAGATGAGGTGTATCTATTATTAAATGTATAATAAATTTTTCTTGAAGGCATAAGACGAAACACAGAAAATATTAAGAATAATGATACAACTATAAATATCATGCCTACAAATTCTTTCTGTGATACGACTAATTCAATACTTTGATTTTTCATTTTTCGTCTGTTTCCATTTTTTTTTTTTTTTTTTTTTTTTTTGCAATTTCTGTTACGTCGCGTCTCGACATTACCGTATCCTTATAATTCTATACCTTTCTAGTCTCTCCTACGCTGATTTTCTTTGTTTCGATAACGTTAGAGATCAATAAGAATTCGAAAACTGTTTATTCTTATGGAATTAAATAAATAAGCAGCTTGCATAAATGTCTAAATAGATATTCCCAGTGGAACGCAATTGCGAAATACGCAACATTTTCCCCGTTGATTCATACTCTGCTCGTTGTTACTATTTATACGAGATGAGTCAATAACAGGAACACAAAGAAAGGATATTTTCACTTGGTAAAATGAATAAAAGTGATAAAGAAGCAACATTTTCGTGGGAAATTGTAATAATTATAATAAATACATTTTATGTACCTAGTAAAAGAAAGAATCTAGCTCGAACCTTGTGTCACATATTCTAGGATATATGTATTATCTATGCATGCCTATAAAAATAGGAAAAAAAAATATTTCTGATAGATTAAATGGGGAAAAAGTTAGATTAATTGCAGTCTATGCAAGAATATACGTATGTAATAATAGAGTGATAATACAGAACAGTCGATATGTGGAAATTCTGGATTATCAAAAATGTCCTTCCAGTGCAGACCGATCCCATAGTATAAGTAGCAACAAAGAAGATAAAAAAAAATGATGTATCGAAGAAACGCGAATGAGGTTGGCTGCACAGTTGCGGATGGAACAATGTTTGCCAATCTAATGGAACCTGCAACGTGTTACGTAATGATCGACAGTTCGCAAGTAAGAGAACGCGCGCACCTGTGTAGCCTTTTTGATTCGTGGCCTGTTGCGGAGCACCGGATAAAGGATAAAGTTAATTTCCACGGAATTTTTCGTCAGCAATTTGCCAACTCTTCGAACTTTTCAAGCCTTTTGAAAAGTTTCAATCATAACATCTAGTTGAGGATTTATCATTAAAACTGAGCAGGAAGTGTTTAAGCATATGTCACTGCGTAATTTCGTTTAAATATTTACAAATAAAGTATGAAGTGTAATATTACAACACATTAATATGATATGAATTATAATTTTAATATTAATTAATATTATACATATTGTCATGATACTGGTTACAATCTGCAAATGCAACGATATGATCAAAATACATATTCAGAATTATTAATTGGTAAGTATTATTTAAGGCGTAATTGTAAAAAATTACACGGAATTTGAGGATAAACATTAATCAAGATACGAATCGAAGAAGTCAGGTCTAAAGGATTTTTCTTTCACAAGTTGCAATTGTAAAGCGTGGAAGAAATTGTAACGTAATCACTGCAGACATGTAAATTCATATTTTCATGGATGTAGTTGAGAAATGAAACTTTGACTATTACTTCATCTATTAAATATTCTAGAGAATACTATGTTTTGGATATTTCATATAGTTTTGCATCTACAAATTTTCTACAGCTATACGAAAATTTGCAATCAAATAATTACTGTAGGAGTTCCATATACAAAGTTTCTCATGAAACGAGTATTAATAGCAATCGATTAAAAATTCATCCGAATATTCGATTCATGACAGATAAGTTCCCAAGCTACGACTCCAAGACTGACACATTTCCATATAAATTGCAGTCGTTTGACCCAAATGATATATACCCATCATAAATCCAAGATAAATGTTTGATTGATGGCTTAATATTTTGTTTTTTGATTATGTCGTGTTTTGTTAGAACAAAGTCTTGTAAATTTTATTCCGTAGATTCGAAACACTGAGTAAGTGAAAATATCAAGTGTTACGATGGAACATGTCATCTGTGTTCATATATTATTGACTTTAATCTTTTATTTGTTATCTATCATAAAAAATGTTCTACTTATAAATACATTTCTATCTATTATGTATAAACTGTGGTAATTTATTTAAAATACCTCCATTACATAATCGCACAACGTAATATCGTAACCACGCTAAATGTTGTTTAAAGGCATATTTTAGAACTATTTAAATATTTTCATCGAATTCTTATGAAAATGAAACTTGGTCTTTTGCGGGCAAAAGAAACTGAAATTTTGCTTTCAAAAATATGTATTTTTCTGATGATAATAATTTGTTACATTCTCTACTTTATTTTTCATATGTGAATATAAAAGCTTAAAAAAAGATATAGAACATTTTATATATGTATGTATAAGGTGCAGATGATCTTGTGCTTGTAACTTAAATAATTTTTGCTTAAATATTAATCTTTTGAAAAACATTGACATATAAATTTATTTATTTAGACTTATTTGCCAAATTGCTTTAATTTATTTCAAAAAATATAAATATTATTCCAAGTAGATTTCTCTAATTAAATAAAATCCTCTCATGAATAGTTGACCTTAACGTTAACCTTACCAGGCCTGGTCAAATGCCCGGTTTTAAAATTTAATTTAAAACTGTACATTCATTGTTATTTCTTTTTTTCATCTAACTTTATGTAAATTCTTATATTATTTGATTAATCAGTTTTCCAATTTTTATTAATATAAGAATTTAAATTATTTCTTCCTGTATCAACGTCCCACATCATGTGTTAATGAAGCATTTTAATTAAACTGCTAAAAAGAAGCCTGATATAATACAAACAGGTCACATAATTTATTTTTAGATCCGTTATATAATTTTTCAAAATATGATGCAATTAATCACTCTCTAGAAATAATTATAAATACTATTATGAACTATTAACTGCAAAATAGTTTAATATTATTATGGAAATACATATATTCTACGATTATATATTGTGGCATCTATATATAGAAAAATTATTTACAACTTGTTTATTAAAACATATGTATGAATTTAACACAATTTCCCTGAAAAATTGCGATACCCTTTTGCTTTTTCTTCAAAAATTAAAAAATATATTGTGTTATACGACCAAAATCACAATATTTCTCGTTCGTTTTTGTTTTTTAATATACAGCTTAAATCTATAATTTAGAAAAGAGAAATAGAATGAAAAGAATTAAGAATACAATGTACTGAAAGCGATCCTCACATAAATGAGTCATTTTACCATTGAGACAAAAAAAAACGTGTTTACGTATAAGCATCACAGAAAGGATTAAAAGTACAGTTTTATTTTAAGAATACAGCCAATGATGTCTGTTGATAAAATAAGGCATTAACACCACTCATCCCATGAAATAATACGTGCAAAGTAATTCGAATAAGAATGCCGCGTGCAACGCTCATGATTCATCGTATTCTTGTCTCGTGCGCATAGTTCCTACATCAAAGGGTTAACGAGAATCAAAGAGAAAGCATAGTATGTTGCCCGTATGATGGGCAAATCTGAATGGATGGTAACAAAAATTCATAGACATCAGCGAATCAATTAACCTTGAGGTTTAACGCATACTAAGCAGGAATCAAATTTGTCTTTTATTAAATTTTTTTCGGGATCCAACGTCTAACTAGTAATTTATCGTAAGATCATTTAGCGTAATTGAATCTCCGTTAGAATCTCGGAAAATCTCAGACCATTTAAACGACTGAATCTACTAAAGCAATTTTGCTAATTTTTAAGATTTGGGATGTAGCATTAAAACAAATAAAATAAACATGTACCTACGTATGTGTGTTATCAATTGCGATTTTTCAAGAAAAAGTTGAATTTATCAATATCTCAATTATTTTTACCGATAGAAAAAATGATTTCAAGACGAAACTAATTTTTCAGAATAACGAACATTGTGATATGGTATGTACAATTGGTTCAAAATTTCTCGCGTTCTCATGCTTATCGATATTTTTTTTAATGTCTTTACAAGTAACTTGTGTTTAAAAACGAATAGTTTAAAACGTATTTTAATCGTATATATTTAACACGTGCTGCAGAAATTTTTAATGAATCAATTATGTGTATAACGTGGAACTTGTTGAATATAAGAATTGGAAATTTTTAGGTGGTATTGTAGCTCTAAGATACAATGTATTTATTTGCTAGGTGACCTGATATTTCTGTATAGTACTGTATATGTATGTAAAAAAAGACAGACAAGATATTTGGTGCATAGATACAAAAAGTGTTAACAAAGTTGAGGAAAATTACAGCATTTACGAAACGATTGTGCGTTGGTGGACAAGCTCTTATTTGTCCAACAAATAACCGAGAGCAGTAGCACGTTTGGCAAGGCCAAGAAATGATAAAGATGACTAGTCCCTGGGATAAAGTGAACGGGTGGACGGTTTTCTTGTTTCCTTAAATGGTGTCGACGTAATGACTCATCCATCCAGCGTTATTTTCATGCAATTGACGTAACATACTCGCGGTTGGGCCGTTTTAACAAAACCAGCAGCGCACCTCGTTCGAGCATAATGCACGCACAACCTGTGTGCGCTCTGTCCTTCTCCTTTTTTCGCTTTTATCACGCCTATAAAACACTAGCTGATAAGCTGGCTAAGCTACTTTGCTAAAGAACAGTCGCCGATATCTCTTCGTTTTGTAGTACAGCTCTTTGCTTTACGGAACTCTTAAGGGCAACGTCATCGATATAACGTGTCGAAACGCACAGATAACTCAAACTCTCCTGACGGACTTGCGCTTCGCCCGATAACGATCTTGCCTTCTGCATGATATATTTACGCGAAGATGATTACATCGTAGATGTCGATCGAACCGTGGCTGACTCGAGCGTAAATAAATAAATACACCGGCTCGCGCCGGTATTCGAACGCTTGTAGACATTGATTTTTATGAGTAATATTACCTATGTACGTTATACTTACACGTTTGAAAATTTCATTGACACTGTCAATCACTATCTTGATTATGTTGGTCAGTTGTTCGAAGTAAATCTGAAGATATACACACTATGTATCCGGTTTATCTTGAACCATTTAAACATTAAAAAAAATGAATACGAAAAAATGTACGACATTCTGGTGGACCTATCATGCTCTTGCGTATTTGACCTTGCAGTAACCTTGAAATCTTTTATGAAAAACAGAAGGTTTTTAAATAGATAACTGCATTTTTTATTGCATATTCTTGCAAATAACAGTCTGACGTTTTCCAAACACTATCAACTCTTACTCTTGTCACCATCCTTATAACTAAATTATACTTGTAACTTTATGATTTAACTATAACTTTAAACTACTTAATAAACTAACTTAAAAATTCGGCCTGTTGTCGGCATTAGCGTTGCCCGATGTACACTACGGGGACGTATAAAGACGTTATTCGTGATGTTATTACGTGCCAGTGTTGATCAAAATTTTACTTGCTTAACAGTAAACGAATAAAAATAAAGAATCAAATGTTATTCGCCACTGATGAAGAAATATTCAATCGAACAAGTACTTATCTGAATAAGAAATTATTCGTGCAGGAATTTGCCTGAATAAAAATTAATATTAATATTTTATGTTATATTATTTTATATATATTATTATAATTATATTACTTTCGCTATATTAATTATATATTATTATTATTATTGTATTATACTATATTTTAATATAATATTTATATGGTACATCAAGAGTAGATATGGTACTGAACGTGAGAAATATTTTCAGGCTACATTGTTGTAATATTTTATAGGTTTTTGTAATTAACTTTTTTCAAATGCCAGATTAGAAAATATATCGTTCCTTTTAAATTATATATTTGATAAATTAATAGTAAGAATTGTACCGGTATCTGTATACTTGTACACAATTAAATAGAACAATTATTCGTATTATGCGAACAATTGTGCAATTATTATTCAAATCTATATAGAAAATAATTGTTATGAGTAACAAATAATTATTCCACTGATACGAATTTATTCCAATAATTATCTTGAATAAATATTTATTCGAAACAATTCGAATAATGCCCAATTCTACTACATATTCGTATGGCATTGTAGATAGACAAGCGCGCAATTTTCTAACGTTTCCGAAGCAATCAGTACGAACAGACACTTTTAGGTAATACTTAGGAAATACACAAGTTTGTATTTTCTTGAAAATATTTGACTGTCAGCTACAAAAATATATAATACAAAATGGAAGTCTCTATTTAAAAATTATAATGTTACCTTCGTAGCACGTTTCAAGATCATCATAAGGTCAAACATACAAGATACTTAGTATATCTCCGTGGATATCGAGCAATTTTTGTCTAAACATTTTTTCGTATCATTCATGTTTTTCGAGACATTTGAACGGCCCGAGATAAACCGGACACACTATATATAGAAGTAGAAATGACGAGATATACATGTACATATTTAGTACAAGTATATGTACATTTCCCAGAAATCATAAAAGCGTTGAAACATATTTTTAAAGTATTTGTATTTAGAAATTAGTGAACAAGATGAAGGCGAAGAAAGGCAAATTTTCTCAGTAAATATGTAGATTATTGCAACTGCGATAGAAGATGTAAAAGAGCAATTGAAGGTGCAAAAATCCAAGTCCACCTTTTACAAAAATTTGACTCCTTGAAGTTTTATGTATTTTTATACACTACTGATCGATCGGCGCAAGAATCGGACAAGTCCAATGCGTTCATAACAATTTTTGGACTTGCTCAATGTGACCTTTGGGAAGAAGAATCAGCTATGTCCAGGACTTGTCCGGCTTTTGTTCTAATATATAGCGTTAATGATGGCATTAATGTAGCGTTAATCTGTCAGCCAAAGTGTTTCAAACGTTTAGTAAACATATTCTGTTAATCGCGTGTCTTTCTTCTCGTCGATTCAGAAAGTCTTCATCGATTCAAAACAAAATATTTCACTTGAAATTCTCAGCATTAGTGTAATAGCTTCAATAAGTTGTACTTAATTCAGTTTCATTCAAATTTCTCACAACATTAAAAATCTGCACTTGCCCGATTTTTACACCAAGGTCTTCAATTACGAATGTCGCTATCAGAATCGTTTCGTGTCAAGGAGACGCTAAAAAAAACGAAAATACTCTCGTATCGCGTGTCCGTAGTCCAAGAATTATTATTTCCATAAGATCTCGAACAACATAAATAATCGCGAATGACGCATTGTTTCATTTAATAATAAATAGATACATATAATCCTGCATGTACCGAGAAAATCCATATGATACTTACTGAAAGATGAGATTTTATATCAACAGAAGATTGTAGCGTGATGCGCTCTGTTTCATTAACGGTGCTAATTCTCTCATTAAGCTGTTATTTCTGACAGATTGTGAGGACTTAATTATTAAGATATGTATAATTAACGGATTCGTAAATCAGCCAACAGATGTTGAATTAACAAAAGGCTATTTCCAACAGGATGGAATAATCACACGTGCGTATCTATAAGACACGCTTCTAATAATAGAAATTGACAATTTTCTTCGTCACTTAATTTTTGTCCCCCCCCCCTTTTTTTTGTAACTCGTAAATAGTAAATCGTTCTTTCTGAAAACGAATCCTCAAAACCATTAGTCTGCACTTTTGATTTATTTTCTCATAAACAGTTATCTCTTTTTCGGTTGTATCACCATCGGTGAAATATCTTGTAACCTCCCAAAATTGTACCGTTCACCACTGAAAATTTCTTCTAATTCTTTCACTATCCAATTCTTTAGGTTTACCGTAAAATTGATATTTTCTACCGTTATATAATAACCCGTTGCTTGAACGTTACAGACGATTATTTTTAATAATTTCTTTAAGAAAAACTTGTTTCGCAAGATACAAAGTCCACACATACGTAGATGTAAATATTCAGAAGTAAATATTACGAATTAGAATACATAGTTAATGAACGAATGTTCGGAATTGATAACGAGAGACTCACTCTATAGGCCAGTATCCCACGATATAAATAATTTTTTCAAGCATTAAACATTCAAAAATATAAAATATTCCAATACATAAATATAAAATAAAGTTATGACTCTTTCAAAATTTGTATTTCTTTTAGCAACAAATTGTTTCATTACTGTATACCTGTGGTTGTTGCTTGCTTGATGCATATAAAAATATTCTAATAAACAAATATAACGAAGTTTTTTTACTTATTCCAAGTTTCTTAATTTTTCTAGCAGACTAGTTTCATTACTGTCTACGTATGCTCATTGTACATATGAAATGATGATTATTTAAACTTTCAATTTCACGAACCATATTAAATTAACCTTTATAATTTATTAATTTTTATTTATTTCACCTATTAAATTTTATACTATCGTCAATAAAATATCATATTAAAGGAAAGGCAAGTTTGCTATAAACTAGGTATATTCGATGTTAAAATGATTTATAACATAGATATGAAAATCTTATTAGCTGTTGTGAATAATCAAAATATTCGTTTAATTTTCTTGCATGACGAAACGTGGCATGAAAGCTGTTAAAAAAATTAATTTGTCTTTTGAAAGAAGTTACAGAAAACCTGATTAATTGTCTAATACATAGATTATTAAAACACTGTAGCAATTTCGTTTGGAGAATTTTTAAATTCTAGAATTGATAAGTTTGATAAATCTAGGATAATAAAACTAATTAAATTTATTTTGTTTGAAATACATGGTGTTCTTGAAGAAACTACCTGCTATTAAAGTTTCATTTAAAAAAGACATTTTGTATACACCAACCCAACAAATGAACCTTCTCGCAATTTGTTGGACGTCTTTTTTAAGAGCAATTTACAAAAAGACGATAATCATCAATGCTTGTCTAATATAGCAAGGAGAACCAGTCTTCTTGTTTACATAACAGTTTCTTCCATTCATTTCTCAAATAACACAGTATATCTTAACAGAATTGCACTGCTTGTATGTACGAATTCCTTGTATCTTCACAAGCTGTTACTTTCTCGCTACTTTTTCTTTTAGATAAATACGAAGGAGCCATGACGAATTCCTATACCAATTTTAACTTTACTCAGACCTTTCTATGAAGAAAAAAGCGAAAAGTATCAACTTAAAAAATTGGTCAAATTCCTATATATGATAATTTATGCATAAAATTCTTCCAATCTATTTCATTCTCCTGTATCAGAATGTCGTAATATTTCGAATCAAATATATATATTTATATATATATATACAAACAAGAAGGTGTTTAGCTAAGGAAGATATTTTATTCTATTACCACTTTTCCTGTTTAAGATAGTTTCCAACTGTTTCTAGACTGCAAATTTTTATGCAAATTTATATTTCCACAATTGAAGAAACATAGAACTTAATTAGAGATTCATTGTATCTATTAAAAATTATAATCCTTATTGTATATGTATACCTGTACATGTATATATTTTTTATATAAATTTTATTATGTTATAAATTGTACATACGTGCGCTCACACGTACTTACATGTATATACTTCGTTTCTGTACAATTGTATTGTATCGTACAGCGTCTAGATTTCGTAAGATATGATAGTACATGCTGTTGTATTGGTTGGACTTAACAAGGGAGCCGATACACATCGATTTCGAACTTTGCACAAGTGTTCGTTAGACGTTTCTAGAAATATAGACATAACTCGTTCGTGCCTGTTTTTTACTACAAAGAAATCAACCCTTTTATTCAAGCCAGATCACCTCTGTAAGTGCTTCTAAATCGTAAATGACAAAAGATATCTAAAAATTATTGAAATAAATGTTATACCGTGTCTTGAGACCTATAAATCGGCGCGAAAAATTTGTTGAAAAAAAGATCATTTCTTTTAGAAAATTTGGTGAATAAGTATGGTATGGTATTATATGTATTATATTATGTAACTATATGTATACGTAATATAAAATAAAATTTCACTGTAAGCGTCTGTATATTACAGCTAATCTCGAGAACTGCTAAACACATTTTTATGCGGTTCTCACCATTTATCGAATAATGTTTAGGCGTGTGAAACGTTAACATATGACAAAGGAAGCAGAAATCTAAAATATGAGTCAGGGACTAGAGATGGCGTGAACTGTTACTTGTGAATCACGCTTCGATCACGTTCGTCTGCAATCAAGAGGATTTTTTTACAGCAATTTGTAATTTTTCCTGATCGCTTCTCATTGATAAAGGGCATAACTGTTCTTCGCACGAATCACGTAATTTGCATATTTTATATTAACGATATCAAGCGAATATTGCGATTTTAAAATAGAGAGGAAGAATTAATATTTTACTCTTTAAGACATTGATATAAGATGAAGAAAGGAAAATTGAATCACTTTTCGTTCTTAATATTGAATAAAGTAAATTTACGATATATAAAGAAAACTAAAGGCAATTTTAAATTAACGTTATATGCAGATATCTCTATGCAAGCTATATGCAAGTATTTTTTAAAAACAATTCAATCAGGATCGAGAATTGCGACCACTCCAAGCAAATTCATCCGAGATAGAAAAAAACTTCATTCATCATGGTCGTGAATGAAGTTAGGTCACGACCATGATTGTGATTCTACGATCACTATGACAGATCACCCGTTAGTGATCTTACACGCCATCTCTAGTGACAATCGTTTCATGGACTATAGAATGCCTAGCAATCCAACAGAAATTCATAAAACTGTCAACTATGTTACTAGAAAAGATTATATAATATATTCCGGGAAAAACCTGAGTATGTAAGTACCAACTAGTATTTGTACATAAATCGTATTTATTGTGTAATTTTATACATTAATATGTTGTATAGCATGCGTATAAATGGCGAATATTTGTTACATATTCAGGAGGCTAAGCAGGTTAAACGAGATCAAGTGCTTGTAACCTCATAGCGGAACCAACAAAGATTAAACGTCTATTTATATATATATTTATTTATTAAGTTTCATTCAAATTGTGCCTTCTTGAATCCTTACATTCCACACGAATGTATAAAAATTCGCAGTCTGATTATTTCTAACGCTGTACTACTTTAAATAAATATCATTTTCTTCTTCAAATCTTCTTCCACAATAAAAATGCCTTAAAAAATAAAGCAATTCTAGAGGCAGTTAAAGAAGAAAGTGGAAATTTGTGGTTTATGTTTTATGTAGCTTTAACCGCAAGAAGTCTTTAACGGCGCAAGCTGTTTCCTTTCAATACTGTTGTTAGCTCTCTTCTTTTTTTTTCTTTTTCTTTAAGCAACAGAATCGAAAAAATATGTATATTCAATCAATACAAATCCCCAAAAAAAATATATTCTCCGTGTAACTTCTATATACATTTTCCAATTAGTTTGAAATTTTATCAATATAACCATGGCAGTCTCATTATAGCGCTAATGAAATTTCAAAATGCTTTCCACAACACACACGATATATGTATGTATATGTATATAGCTACGTATAAAAGTCTTCTACATTTTCTAGCGAGCCACTATAGCTATAAACAGCTATAAACAGAAATTTGAGAAGCGACGACCTATTTGCCTTTCCTACCGTTTCTCTCGATCCGAACCCCCCATTTCTACACCGAAGAATCTCCGAACGTGAGAAAAGCAAGTCCCTCTTCCCGTGGCTTACCAGGTCATCTTCAAACTCGTCGTCGTCCGTGTCCGAGTCGGAGCGACCTCTCAGCTTTCGAACTTTCTTTTTCACCTCTTTCTTCACCACCCTCGTTATTGCATTTTCCGGCTGCGGGCAATCGTTCATGGGTTGTTAAATAAAAAGTCTACCGAAACAACCAATCTAACCGGACATCGACTAGCTGCCTTCATACTAGGATATCGCCTAGCGGTTAAGATAAGTCAGCGATACATTCGTCGTTGGTCCTTTTAGTACCCGGTATACTACTTGCCAGAAATACACAGAGCCGATAAGACCGGCTTCGTTTCTATATTTTATTACATTCATTTTATTGCAATGCGCTAAAGTTTCCAACCGTAGATCAAGATTCGATCTTTCACTTATATTCCAAGCTTTCTACTGCAAAAATATTTAAAAAAGATATATTTTGAAGAACTTTCCTCGGGTATTATATCAATTTTATTGATAATGAAGAGAAATCAGATTTAGAAAACTTCGATATCGAACGAAAAAATCCATTGTATGGAATGCGTACAATATAAGAATAGCGCTGAGAATGTGTTCTCGACCATTTGCTCTTCTTTCACTTTTTACAGTTAGTTTCGCCGGATCTGTGAATCGAAAAATATAACTGCTTCGTTTAAGGAAAATCGTTATCTTTGATAACTGCAGGCTTCTGCTGATTGAAAAGTAATTGTTATGCTTGGAATTGCATAAGAAGAAGTACATAATTTTACTTTGAAAAATCAGTTTAAAAAAGCGAAAAGGAAATTGTATGTTTGGTCGTGAATGTCATTTAAATTTTTAATTATAAGTAATTAATAAGAAACTATGTATGTATTTTGTAATTTATTAAATTATAAGATAATTATAATTCCAACGAGATATTTATAATTCTAGTGAAGCGTTTTCAATTCAAATTTTATATTTGTAATTACAAACGATAGGATTGCTCCAGTACTCTATGCTCTGTATTTATCGAGTATTTCTGGCATTTCTTATAAATCAAAATAGGGTATTAAGTCTTAGGAGGGACAAATTCAAACATAATATTGTTTGCGAGAGATATAGTCTTTAACAATACTCTTTTTGAAATACTTAATTTAGAAAACAATGAATATCTAATGTAAAAACATTTCTCCGAACATTGCTTGGAAAAAAGCGTCACACCTAAAAGATAGGTCATGAGCTTTCTCTTATAATACTGAAAATTGATGCCAAGATTTCTCATTTTCATCGTTTATTGCATGAACTTAATTATCTAAGTACACTAGTAGTATTCGATGTAGATTAAGGTATTATACCATAAAGTTGTTTAAAGAATGTATTAATTTACTTGATATTGAAATAATTAATAAAATGAACTTTTTTCTCTTAAATCACAAACTGCATTTAAACATGTGTTAAAATTAACACTTTTAAGAAATACAATTCGAGTAATAAATTAAGAAGTACTCAATTGATTAGATTAGATAAGAGGGAGAGTATTCGTTCATTGCTTTTTTAAAAAGTGACTATAAGTAAGAAAAGTATTTCAGAATTGTAGATAAACATGAATCGACCCAAATATTGAAAGTTAGGTTTAAAGAAATTTTTAACGGAAAAAATATTCACTATATCCTCAAAAATGTATGAAAATCAGTATAGAAGTTCTTATTTAGAAACTTATATAATTAACATGCACGTACTGTATTTTTTTAATTTGTGAATAAATTTATAATTATTTAATAATGCAGACAACGAATTTAAAATGAGATATAAAAATATTAGTGACAAATTTATAATTTGTTAATTGTAAGTAATTTAATAGTTATAAATAAAAGCTGATCTCACAAAACATTATCTCTTTATCAAAGCCTATTATATCTTCTTACGTTCAACTGAACTTCAACAGCAAGGTACATATCTATTAAACGTACAGTAGTTGCTAAAATTTTTTAACTTTGTTCTACAATATCTTTTTAAAATGCTTTCAAAATTCTTTGCAAAATCTATATTAATGATTTATATTTACATTCCTAATACGAAAATTCCAATTTTACAAAACTGTTTGCAAAATTCCACATATTATATAATCTGATAATTTTAAAGATAAAAAAGGCAAGGCCGATCCTTTAGGTATGACACAAGTTTAGTTCGCCTCAGTTTTATAAAGTGAAGAAATTTTTAAATAATGAATTTTAGAATTTTTCTGCAAATAATTTTCAAGAAAATCAATATAATTACAACAGAAATGAAGTGTAACAAAAGAGTACCAATACTTATTTTTGTATCTGGATCTCCTAGATTCAATTTTTCATTAATTGGCACTGATTCAAATGTAAAAATGTATCGCTTCTTTCATTTCCTACATAATGAAAATAACAGGATAATACAATCTATTATATCATGATTTCTACGAAATTTGGCCTAAAATAGCAATGCAACTTCCACTCTATTTATTGTTTAGTCCAACATACATACTACGATAGAAATACTTGTTATTATCTGCAACTGCAGATAATATAATTACGTTATCTAATTTTCACATCTGTCCTGCAAAAATAAATAGAAGCTAAACATATATCTTTACAGAAACTTCTATCCTAATTAGAGATGCCTAAGTTGTAGTAATTATTTTTAATCTCTAATTAAACGTATTAATGGAAATGTAAATACATAATTACGTGTACTTTTAAAACATTATATGCTAAAGTAGCATGCTTTATAATTTGAATAAAGTTTATAAATTCGTGATTAAGAGAGTAATTACGTAATTTCCTTCTAGTTGTACTACAAAATAATGTAATAATCTATTAATGTTTCTTTATCAAAACATATATATGTAACATATATTTGTATTTGAACTTTAACATAAATTTATCCTTCACATAACAATAGCACGAAAATGACGTTTTTCTTCGGAAACTCAATACTTATGTGATTACATATAATTAATCATACTTAATTAAGTCTAAAACTAGAGAATATCTTTCAAATAAAAGAGTTTAGAATATTTCGATAAAACAAATGATAAATGATAATTCCATATAAGTGAAACATGTTTCAAATGGATTGTCCAATCCCGATTGCTTCCTACAAGATCATTATCAGTTAAGTTAGTTAAGTTAAGTCTTCTATATGTAGTTAAATCGAATTTCACCTGGCGACCACAAGTCGTTTTGATTTCCACGAGTTTCTCATTTTCCCCATTGGAAAATATGTTCGTGCGTCTTATTCTAAGAATGAGAACAAGGAAAGGGCAAAAAAGAAACGACGACCAGATGAGCCGCGGTCGCCTAAAATTGGTCACGTTTAGTCGGCTCGCAGAAATGTTGAAACCCGTGGAAGAAAAGACGACAAGGAGACAATAAAGGTACATATACGCGAACGCGACTGTGTCAAGGTGAAGGCGCGTCTACACCAACCGCTTGGTGAAAGCAAATGGAACATCCACTTGGTCGTAACTCGTAACTGTACTTGAAATCACGCGTCGGAAGTCCGCGATTCCGGGCTGAACTCCGTTTAAAAAAAGAACCCAATCGAGAATATCATGGCAAGTATATTTTTTAAAAAAATAATCGGGATTGTTTCTCATGATTATTTGATTTCTCCCATATTTGTCGTGTCTGCCTGTTATATTTTCAAAGCTAACAGTTAAAACGTAAATCATCAAACATGCCAGATTAAAAAAAATTGTTTCCATCTCATACCTAAAAGAATGCGAATCAAGAATATCGTGTTAAATACGATATCTTTAAAAGAAATGATCAAAATAGTCATTTTTCATGGTTATCTCCCATGCATTTTTAAAATTATCTATAATAATAATTAAGACGTAAATGGTAAAAAATTAATGATTTATAATCTCGTATAAACAGCAAGGATTAGGATTGGAAAAAATTATTTCTATTTATATCAACTTAACAAATAGACGTAATATAAATTTAATTGCAAAAAGTAATTTTGTTGTTAAAATTATTACTATATTTTTGCTTTTTTGCAAACAATTGTTCATGTATAGATGTAAAATTATAAATGTATTAGAAAAGTTATTCCGAAGATGTAAATTTTAGGCAAATGAATAATTAATTAATTATGCTATGATACAAATTATTTTTTAGGAGGAATAAAATGCCGGTTGAATATAAGATAAGAATGGATGCTGTAACCTGTAACTGTAAGATAAGAATCGAGCGTAAAATTGAACGTGTGGTTGATCGTTGAACGTAACGAATCTACGAAAGTCGATGACATCAGCATTCGCCGTCACATCTCTCCCTAAGTTACTTTTTTTGTCAGGATGACACATGTAAATGTCTGAATTCAATCGACATCAGTCATTCATTCCAGAATAAATAATATAATTTTAACATTTACATAATAGTATAAGTACTTTTTCACTTTTAACTCTTAAAAATTGTTAAATAATCTTATAAAGCCGTTATATTGAATGATCAGTGGTAAATTATATATTACATATCTTGCTTCACGTGTCTTACAAAAATTTATCTCGTGAAAGCAATTGTTCACTATTTCTAAATTATGATAGGTAATAGTATATTATCCATATACCACTAATGTATTTTATCTATAGAAAGTAGTAAATATGTAAGTACTTAATAAATAGTTTAATATTGACTATTGATTAAATACAGAGCGTATTTCACACCGAAGCAACTACAGAAGCTTTTAGATATTTGCAGATACATGTAGCTCAATTTCATATACGAAGAAGAGGCATCATGTACGGTTAAAAGAATTATATAGCGCAATAAACAACCAGTCATCCTACCTTTTTATACAATTTTATCCACGTCAAATCGCCCTTATTGTCGGTATACTGGAGTCCGAAAAACCACACCTCACGCAACCCGATCGTTTTCACAACTTGGTCAAAGAGTTGCTTCCCGGTAGTCGTCTGCTGGATCGCGAACTCCAGTTCGGCGTCCATTGTCGTCACCCTGACATTCATCTTTACATATAAAATAAGAAACAAGAATCAAAAATAGGAAATTCATTGAAATAAATTGAGACGTCACCCGGTAGAGAAAAGGACGCCACTTCTAACCCTTTTCATACATGTGTATATAATCTCAGATCCTTCTCTCAAAAAAGAAGAAATAATTTATGAACACATGAAATATTACAATACTAACCTATATCCTTCTGCTTTTGAAGATATCGCTAAAGAAATAATTTGAAAGGGACAAAATAGCTTACAGATGAACGCTTACCATTTTAGCACCGGCAACCATGGCTGTGAACTGCGATGATACGAGAACGTAAACGCGAATTCAACTGAGATCCGTTAAAACGATCAAAATTGATAAGAGACTGAGTATTGTGGCACCGAACGTGAATAATCTCAACAATACAACACTGGAAATTTGTAGATGTATTGGTCGAGACAAATGAACACTCGATACCACAAGATTTAACCGTCTGTCTGTCGAACTGTCGACTTATGCCGGTCTCAAAATCTTAAGTCTCAAGTCATACAATGGGCTACTATGCTATGGGGCAAGTGCAGCCGGCAGCGTCTTTCCCCCCACTCCTTCCCTTTATAAGCTATGCATTGTTGTCCTTCTCTTTCCGAAACATAGCCAGAGCTCGTAAGAGCAAGAAAGAAGAACGAATGTGATCACGTGAGGAACCCGATGCGCATAGCCAGAGCCAATCAGCGTTTAGTTAAAATACCGGGTGTACAGAAGGAAGTAATTTTTCGAGAACGGTTTACGTTTACCGACATAATCAGTCTTCTTTAAAATGAAACGTTCTAAAATAATCGAAACAACTTTTGTGTAATAGTTACTTATATTGTGTCCTAATTATTTCTTCTTGTAAAATAGTTTTATCGCCGTAACTCGTTAAACAATGATTTCTTTGTCCAAAAATACCATAATGGAAGCATACCGTCATCACAATTTGAAAGGTACGTATGAAACTTTTGTTGTTTTTTTTATTCTCTAAAATTATTCAAGACTAATACGAAATATGTTAAGGAATGAAGATTAGAGACTTATTAAAAGTTATTAAAATTATCAATAATATCAACAGGAATAACTTTATTAATCTATCATATAACTTGAAGCTTGTTAACTACTGTACTATAGTTATGTTAATTATTATAATACTGTTTCATCTAGAATACTACTATATTGTATGTAAGACAAATATGTTCATTATCATTAACTTTTAATAATGTCTTTTTATTGCTAGAGACTGTACAAGATTATACTACACATTTTTACCAATATAAAATTTAAAGTAAAGCTAATTTTAAAGAATATACTTTTTTTATAAAATATACCTACCGTTTTCGGCATTTTGGTAGCTTCCTTTGGTCGTCTTCCCGTGTCAAACAATGAAAATATCAATCTGTAACAAAAATGAATTATAATTAATAAAACATTATGTTATTAATAAATTCTGTAATATCTGTATACATTGAATACTATAATACACAGAAAATGAAAAAACGGAAATAAAACTTTCTCAAAATATTATAAACTATCCAGAAATGTTTAACAAGAATTCGCGAATATTATTAATATTTTTTAAATATTACTTTCAATGAGTTAGTACTTTTTCAATAATACGTTGTAATATATTCCACAATCCTATAAAAAATGCGAAAAGATATTTAAGAAATATTTAATAATGTTGTAATACTAACTAACAATAATTAATGATAATAGAAAAAAGCAACATCATTGCTAATTAATATTATTCTGTAGTGACGGATCAATTTGAAATTACTGCAAGATCATTGTTAAAAAAAAACAGAAGTACATGTACATAGCATGTTCATAGTCGAGAACTGCATACAAGTCTCCATATTGGAAGAAGAGACAGGTTATAATGTAAATCCGCGTGACCGACATCCGTCCGCAATAAGGAGTAAGGAGTGCCTGCGCACTGTGTCTAGCATTCCCCTTTTATCTAGGACCACTACGTCCATTGAACCGTTGGTATCTTTTAACTTTTTGTCAATGGCGGTAAAAAAGCTCAGCGAGACGTATCCGTCCAACTTTTCACGTAGCATGGAGATAGAAAGTATCTATTAATAAAGTCTCCATTTCCGACTACATACTGCGTCCGAAGTCCAAAATACTCGTCGCAAAATCTCTGTGTTTACGTGAATGGCTAAAGCATGTTTTACACTGCGTAAATTTCAAATTTTTATTTCGATTTATGGCACGATTTCACGAAAAACGCTCAAATATACACGACACGTTTTAAACCTGAAATGTACTAGAAGATAAAAACAAATTTTTCAAATAACGTAAATACATACAGAAGGCGTTACACGTTAGAAATTTCCACATAATCAAAGGAATGTTATGATGAAAAGGGATTCATGTTTCGAAATCTCTTCCAAGGTCACTCATTGACGCCAAATACATACATACCATTTCAACGGTAATTTACATATCGATTATATACCTTTATTATATAAATAGTACACGTTTTGCTATAACTTGCGTAAAATCGAATATATATATATATATATTATCATTATTATAATGTACACACGTTAAACTATTTCGGGTATTTTAATTACCGAAATATTCAATAAAAGAAAAAGATTATGGAAAAAGACGAAAGACCTTCATTATGCATACACAGTAGGTATATAGTATATAGTATATAGCGTGAAATATTGTAAGCTAATTGCTGAGATTGACTAGAAATGCGTAGGATTAACAGAAATGTAAGCTTGTAATCCTGTCATTCTGTCTCTGTCGTCTCGTTTTGCTTTAAAGGAAAAAACGATTGCTAAACAGTTCACGAGAGACCGGGCATTTCACATTACATTTATAGTATCATTCGTGTCTGGATAGCTGTAACATTAAATTATCTCAACATTTTATTCTAGATATATAACGATTAATTATTTATCTACATTTACAGAATCTTTATTTTCATTGATGTGTTTACTGCATGGCCCTTTGTACGAAAAAGATATTGGAATGTAGCATGTCACCTTCGATGACTAAAATTATGAAGCAAATATATTTATAAATCTATTGTATGAATAAAACACATAAAATCAAAATGTCAATGGAAAAAAAGAATGTATTCTCATTGGAAATTTCTTAAGGGTATTATGGTATTATGAGATGACATTATAACTTAAAGAAATAACCTGTATCTAGGTTAGTAATAGCAAGGTAGTTCTCAAGGAAAAAATAGGAACTAGGAAATAGGAAATTTGATAAAAACGTCTAACAATATTGAAACGAGTAATATTTCGAAGATAGTTAAAAAAATATTTGTTCTAAGATTTATACATATAAAATGTGTAATTGCTTAATACCAAGTTCCAATTCAATATGTACAACTTACATTATTGTAATTATAAGATATAAATTCTATGACACATGTGCCACACATTCACAGTAGGCCGGTGGCACTTGCACTTGCACTATATCCGCTAGAGAAAACGACAGGAAATTGTATGATCCACACCCAAAAATCCCGTCACGTTCGGACAATACTGACACCTCACTGATAATATGGCTGCCGCCTGCCCACCCGCTCGCACAATTTTCTTCGGGAGAAGGGATAAATCATGAACTACGTATATAAGATAGATGAAATAGTCTACCATAAAATTGTAAAGTGCGTTGAAAGATGGAGCCAACAAATATATTCAATTTTTTTAAACTTATTTTCTTCTAAACTTCTTCATTATTTTTTCATATATGATATTTATTTTTATTTCTATCTTTTATTCAATTACTTATAATTGGATATATTGTAATTTTCAGCTTTACTTTCCAGCATTTTTGTTTTATTAAAATTCACTCCAATGTAGAGTACCATCAGAGAAGTGCCATGGTAATCTGTAAAATTAGATTATAACATTATATGTACGTATGTAAATGTTATAAAATACATAGTGTGCTGAAGAATTGTATAACAAATATCAGAACTTGTTGTATATCAGAATTGTATATCAGGCAGATACTTTTATATAAGTTTCGTTATTATTTTATAGATCTCAAGTTTTGTTTTGGATCTGTATGTTTAATCTTGTTATTATCGAGATTGTGATCTTGTAGTAACGAAAGTTCATAGCAAGGAAAGGTTTTCTACACTATAAGTAAATTGTAATCGTGATTGTAATATATGTACATACAGAAGATTTTGTCTTTTTTCTAATACCTATATTTAAGTACGCAAATACACTCTATTTAGGAGAAATGTAAGTAACGGTAAAATTACGATACAAATATGTATTTTATTATAAAAATAAATTCTTATCGACATATAAGTGAAATTTGCTGCGTTTCAGTTTCTTGTACATTCCTTCATTCTTAATTTGTTACTTCTTGACTCGTTAAATATTATCACATACTAAACTACCAAATTTCTTCCGTTTCTCTTAACCTAACTTGATAAAATTCTACTTATGACAGGGCAAACAGGTATAATAAAAATTCGTTACATGACATTGTGTTCAGTGTAATAATATCTGCATAGTCATCCTTAATGTAAATTAAATTATTTTTAATTTGTTTAGCAATAGTAGGCTGAAATATTTGCTTGAAGTTAATTTTACATATTATTCAATTTTTTCATGCTCTGTATTCTAAATTATAAATTTAAATAACGATATAACTAGTCAGTGTATGACTTTTTTTTATATCAAAACAATTCTTTTATTAATAAATTGTATTTCAAAGTCTTAAATATAAGAGAATTATAAAGAATGTTATTTTTAGGCCATACCACAAGTTTTTCATAAATAGCATGTCCCATCCACACTTCTGATGCTTTCAGTATGAGAGAAATAGAAAAATATGGTTAGTTATTGATACATGTTTTCATTAAAAAATTATTATAAATATTAATTATTATTTTTACTACTTTAATGTATAATATTATAAAAGTATGTACATATATATAGGCATGTATATTATTTATTTGAAATCTATCAAGTTAAGTTTCAATCATTCCCTTCGTAACTAACCCTTAAGCTAATAATATATAACTAAATAAAATAAACCAAACCATAGCATATATTGTAAATAATTTCATTTTTTAAATATTAGGTATCATTTGATTAAATCATAATTGTAGATTTATTTAGTTTCAATTTACTTATTGCTTGTATTTCATATATATAATTTCTAATATATTATCATGGTGTTCTTAACAACTGTAGTATTAAGAAATTAGTTCAATAAAAGCACATTAACAATTGAATGATTCTACTATAATGTTATATTTGGTTGTGATATATTTTGAATTTTAAAAAGGACATATGTAAATAATTAACTGTCTAATTATTCATATTATAAAGAAATATATACAGACTTCAGATAAATACAAGATTACTATATTATGTTACTATTTTATGTTATTATTTGTGCAGGCAAATTGGAATAAAAAACGACGTTTGGCCTGTGAGCCTGTTATAGAAGTGCAAAAATCTCTACTTAAAAAAGAAGATATGTTTTGTTGGGGTAATACTAGACATGGAGAATTAGGTTTAGGTGGTATAGAGGATGAAATTATTTTAGTTCCATGTGAAGTTGATTTTAAAAAAGCTTCAGAAATTCAGCAAAGTAAGCTCATTTATAATCACATGTTCATGCATACATGTATTTATGTATATAGATTTTCATTTAATTGTTTATACCTTTAAAAAATTTCTTTCTGTAGTTGCTTGTGGTGAAAATTATACAGTGGTTATTACTCATGATGGCAAAATATATTCATGTGGAAATAATGACTATGGACAACTTGGTCATGAACAAGGAAGGAAAAGATTACGTAAGTATGTTAGTAGATAACATAAATTAGTAAATTAGATTTATATGAGATTAAATATCCAATTTTATATTTAGAATTAATACTTGGATTAGATGCATTTGTATTTAAAAAAGCAGCTTGTGGAGCATATCATACCATAGCAGTAAACGAATGGGGTCAATTGTTTAGTTGGGGATCTAATTCAGAAGGTCAACTAGGTAATGATATTTATTATTATAAACATTATATTTCAACGTTTCCAATTACTATTCTTTTAAGAATTTACATTTTATCTTTATTATAGGTTTAAATTCTAAAAATTTTATGGAATGTTCACCACGTATGGTAAAGACTCTAGGTACAAGTATTATAGTACAAATAGCTTGTGGTATGAAACATGCTCTTGCATTAACAAATAATGGAGAATTATACAGCTGGGGTTCTAATAGTGAAGGGCAACTTGGTTTAGGTGTTGATATTAGATGTGAAATGAAACCTAAACTTATCAATACTTTAGCTGGTGTTCCTATTGCTTTTATTGCCTGTGGAGGATATCATAGCATAGCTATATCAAAATCAGGTATTATAATAAGAGTTACAGAATAAATTATTTTCATAACTAAAGAAATAACTAAATTTTTCTGTAGGAGCTATATTTGGATGGGGGAAAAATACATTTGGGCAGTTAGGGCTAAATGATACACAAAATAGAAATTTACCATATCAATTGCAAACATTACGAAATGCAAAAGTATGTTATGCAGCTTGCGGAGAAGAATTTTCTGTATTTTTGACAGTTGTAAGTATTTTTATTTGTACATTAAATGGCTTTATCAATAATGTTATGTAAAACTTATATTAGGATGGTGGAGTATTTACATGTGGTGCAGGAATGTATGGTCAATTAGGACATGGGAGTAATAATAATGAAATTTTACCTCGTCAAGTTATGGAACTTATGGGTAGTACAGTTACACAGGTATATTACACAAAATATAGATTGGTGCATCATTTGTTTATTAACGTGTGTTTATGCTATATTAAATATTTTATTTTGAGATCTCATGTGGTAAAAGACATACCTTGGCATTGGTACCATCACAAGGTAGAGTTTATGCATGGGGCTTGGGTGGTGCAGGCCAGTTAGGTAACAATTCTACTCGAAGCACAACAACTCCACAAGTAGTACGTGGTCCATGGGTTGCACCAAATGGCTCTTCGATGATGGACTTCGATAAGCAATTCAGTTCTTGTACAGTTGGCTATGTTGTTAAACATATTTTCACTGGTGGAGATCATTGTTTTGCTACAGTAGTTACACAAAATGTAGATATTCTTTAATTACTATTCTTATTATGTACTCATACAATTTAATAATAGTATTTATGTTATTATATAAATATAAATATCATGTGTTTAATTGTTTTCAGGATAATATAAAACCAGATGACTGTAGAACATTGGAAAGCTCCTCTCAAATTCTTACAATAACTGAAGAACAATTAATGACATGTCAACGAGTTCCACCAAATTCATCTGTTGATCATGAACTTATGACGTGAGTAGAAAAGTTAGTACCTAAGGCTGTTATAGAAGCAAATAATATAACGAATTTTTTACTAGCTATCTAAAAGAAATCTAAAAAAGTTAAAATTCATTCTTTTTACAATTGACAATTCATCACATCTTGCTTCTTTTATAAACAATTAATAATGACATTCATACAATTTTGTGAATTAATATACTTATAGATATTTAGAAACGGTATTTAAAAGTCTATCCTGTGTAAATGGATCATTCTTATTTAAAAACGATGCTCGTTATGGATGTTCAAGTAAGCATCATGGAGTGGATCTTGATCAAGCAACTAAATTATTCGGAATTATTAGAGAATTGGATAATAGCACAATTCAAGAAGTAGTATGTAAAAAAAGTAAATTTTACGAATTTTAGATATTATCATACATAAAATTACAATAAATATATTATTTTTTTTTTAGATATTTACTTGTATATCAGAAAGTTTGATTCCTTCCTTTGTTAACTTACCATCTAAGATAATTTCTCCAGAATTTTTAAGAATCTATTTAATATTACCTCTGTATCATGGTTTCGTAAATCCACTTAATTGTAATTTATTACATAAGCCATTCTGCAAAGCTATTTTAGAATCACGTCCAGAAGTTCTTGAAATTGTTAAAAATTGGTGGCTTGAAGCACCGTCTCATTATTTTGAGAGATTAGTTAGAGTTCATAAGTCAGTTGTTCTGCATTATGTAAAACAATCTAATCCAAATAAGGTAATACTCATGAATACTTATTTTATCATTTAAAGAAATATATAATATGTTTAAAATTTTATATATTTTGAATATTTTTATATAGGGTATATTATGGGATGCAACGTTGCAAGATATATTAGATTCTTTAGGCTTGCTACATAAATTGAACAATGAAGATTCTGAAGGCAATAAAGTACCTTATTCTACATTTCATTTGCCAGAATTAGTAGAGCTTATAGACATAAGGGCCGATTACATAAAATGGATTTCAGAAAGAGAATCTTTTTCAGTACGTTATGTAATATAATGGCTGTTTGATTTATTAAACTTTTTAAAAGCTATTAAAAATGTAAATTAAACATTTACATTTTTAATTAAATCTTTTTCAGCATCGGAAGGTGTTTTGTCATTATCCATTCCTTCTTGACGCAAATGCTAAAATCATATTGCTTGAAACGGACCAAGCTATTCAGGTAAAGCATTGTATTATATACTTGTATTATATACATATTGTATGAACTTGTATTATATACATATAAGTACGTTTATATATTTTCTATAGTATATTTGTCATATTATATTATATTATATTATATTATATTATATTATATTATATTATATTATATTATATTATATTGTATTATATTATATCATATTATATTATATTATATTATATTGTGTTATATTATATTATGTTTGTATATATATGTTATGTTAGATGCAATCAGCAATGAATGAGGCAGCAACCCGAGCTGTAATGAATCAAATATTTCTTGATCCATTTTCTGTAGACCCACGACATCATAATCAGTTTGTAATATTAAACGTTTCACGGGAAAATATAGTTGCTGATACTTTACGAGAATTGGCACAATATAACTCTAGTGACTTAAAAAAGCCTCTTCGAGTGAGTATTATAATTATACTTTAAATATTTTATTTATAAGAGACTAGCTGTCCGCCCACAGGTTTGACCGCACAGCATTTGAATTTATGTTTATTACCCTTTTGTTTAAACACTCGTATTATATTTAAGAGTTGCATTTCAAAAATCGCTCAAACACTGTCTCTTTATTTTTAATGAGAAATTAATATGCGGAATTTCATTTTTCGAACTCTAGTGGACATAGAAATACGGTTATCACGTAAAAAAAAGTTTTTTCTCATTTTTACCCCTTCAATATTGATATTTTCAAAAATACTTTCATATCCCATGTCTTCGTTATAAAAACAGTATATTGTATAAATTTCACGTTTTTAGGTACAGTTGTTTGGGCTGGGTGTTGATGAGTAGATCAGTCATTTTTGTATTATATGTATAATACAAATTTATATATATTTAGATTTATGTATAGATAGATAATTGAAATGCATTATTTTATAAAGGTAAAATTTCATGGCGAGGAAGCAGAAGATGCAGGTGGAGTTAGAAAGGAGTTTTTTATGTTATTACTAAGAGAAATTCTAGATCCCAAATATGGCATGTTCAAACAATATGAAGAAACTAGAGTTATTTGGTTCAGTGAAGATTCATTTGAGGATGAAAACATGTATTTTTTAATTGGAATCCTTTGTGGACTAGTTATTTATAATTTTATAATTATTGATTTACCATTTCCATTAGCTCTATATAAGAAATTGTTACATGAACCAGTTGCCTTAAATGATATCAAAGATATGTCACCAGTTTTTGCCAAGTAAATTGCGCATTATATATATTTTTTGAACAGATATATTATTATACAATGCAAAATAGTATACAATGTTCAATAATCGTTTAGGAGTATGCAAAATATACTTGATTACGAAGAAGCAGATTTTGAAGAAGTCTTTGGTTTACACTTCGAAGTGGTCAGGGAAGTGTTTGGAGAAAAAAAGATATATGAACTTACACCAAATGGTAGTAAAGTTCCTGTTACATTGAAAAATAAGTATGCACATATCTTTTAAAATCGCTTTTTGGCATTTTTATTTTAAACTTTGTATTTTGACATAATTATTTTTACAGGAAACAATTTGTTGACTTATATGTAGATTATAC
The DNA here is from genome assembly GCF_910591885.1 of Bombus terrestris. Taxonomy (NCBI): domain Eukaryota; kingdom Metazoa; phylum Arthropoda; class Insecta; order Hymenoptera; family Apidae; genus Bombus; species Bombus terrestris. Next base: position 15,169,738 of record NC_063278.1, read on the forward strand.
ATTAAACACATCTGTGGAACCTCATTTTAATGCTTTTTATAAAGGTTTTCATAAAGTTTGTGGCGGTCGTGTGTTGGAATTATTTCACAGTTACGAACTTATGGCCGTTGTAGTAGGAAATGAAGATTACGATTGGGAGGAATTAGAAAGGAATGCAAGTTATAAAGAAGGATATACAAAAGATGACCCTACGATTGTGCTATTTTGGCAAGTGTTTCGCGAACTTACATTAGAGGAAAAGAAAAAGTTTTTGTTATTTTTAACAGGAAGTGATAGAATACCTATACAAGGCATGAGAGCGATTAGGGTAAGTCGGTTAAAATTTATTTTGATAGTATTATAGCCTTTAGTGCAATCTATATTTTTCTATTTTACAATATTTTAATATCTTTTTATTTTAGATTACGATACAACCAATGAATGATGAACGTTTACTACCCGTTGCTCATACATGTTTCAATTTACTTGATCTACCACGATATCAAACCCGAGAAAGGTTACGATATAAACTATTACAAGCAATTCAGCAAACCCATGGCTTTTCTTTAGTGTAAATTTACTTACTTTAATCATGCGATACGTGCATAATATTCTATCGGCTATAAATCTAAGTATTCAATTACATTAAAAAGTGAAAGCTACATTATTCTGTATTTTTTAGAGGCTATATATTTGAGTATCGAATAAGATATTTACATCATTGTTGTTCTATTTTTCTACAATTTATTTATCTATGTTGTCTAGTCGAATATTGAAAGAATTGTACATATAAAATTCAAATCATCAGTACAACATACAGTAATTCAGAGGGAGAATGCAAAAATTGTATTATGCACGTTATTCTGATAGATTATTATTTATAACTTTAAACTTTAATTTTATAATTTCATTAATGATTTATTTAAAAGAACAAAACTTGTACTTTTTAAATTACTACATTACATTTGGATCCCAAAAGAGAGAAAACTCAGGGAAAATTATTAATAAATAAATCAAAGATAATGATTGTTAATGTATTAATTTTTGAAGAACTATTACATATTATACGATTAAGTTATTTTAATACGTTAATTAGTTGACAAAAAATAAATCGGTACTTGGATAGGTACCAATGATCATTGACATTTATTTAAGTAATTTATTTGCTTTTTTTTTAATAACAAGATAATAAATAGAAATGTGATTCATTCTAGAATTGGAAATTATTCTATAAATCATATGAGACAATTTATACATAATGTTAATAAATAAACATATTTTGTATGATTATTCATAAAGAAAGCTATTGCGTTATATTCAAATTGTATCGTGAAATAAATGTTTTTAAAAAGACAAAAGTTTAATAGTTAAATCTGTAAATATCTTTTATTTATACACATCAATATATTACATTATTAAAAAGTTTCGTTATTTAGTCAATAGACACGTGGTCAATTTTTTTTAACTTTTTAGATATTCGATATTAATGATTTATTCATAAAAATTTGTCGTATTTTATTCGATGTTTATTCGAACGTAGATATTCGTTAGTCTGCATTAATCGACATTTTTCATTATGGTAGCAATATTTCATCGGAACACATATTTGAATTAATTGTGATTCTTTCACGAGATATACGTTGTTCCGTCAAAAACATTAACTTTCACTTGTATGTCGATATTTATTTATATTTATTATGTAAAAAGGATATGTTTTTAAAGCTAAACTATTATTTTAATTTTTACGCGCAAATGAGAGTCGCAGCGAGAAAAAACAAGTGTTGCATCAGTCTCAATATATACAAAAATATTTATGTTAAAATTCAAAATGCGAACAGGAAGCGTTTCAAGAACCTGGTAAAAATAACTTGTGTATCTCGTGAAAGTACTAATTTGGACTAAGAACTGGAAGAGCGCAACACGCATTTTATCATGCGTGTACAGTCCTAAGTCCTATATACATATTATATATATATATGTATAAAGAAATTTGAACCGAAATATATACGTTAACGTGCTTTCCGTTTATAATTTCAAAATTTGTAGTATTTCAGGTTTTCAAATATTTGATCTCAAAATTGCGGTTTTTACAAATGTCGTGAAAAATCGAGCTCAGGTTGACATTACGAGAAAAGTAAATATCTCTTGGATAAATTTGCTAATTATGATAAGAAGGGGTGAAGTATTGAGTGCCTGGCGGAGCTCGATAACCAGGATAGGTACTGTTCAAAGCGTGTTGAGCGAAAAATCCGCTATAGTCCTTGTGCACTCTGCGAGGTCTAACAGCAGGACCTTTCGCTAATTCCATCCTAGCTCTGTTTTCGGCTTCCGTTTGAGCTCTCACCGATGCAGGCGGCCACTTCAAGTCTCCCCTCATGTTTCCGCTTACTGGAGCCTTTGTCGCGGCAGGTTGTGCTTGGTAAACTGGCGCTGGTGCCTAAAATAATATTTTGTTATTTATAAATATCAGGATACAGCTTAGACCATTAATGCTATAATTTCTAATCTACGTTATATACGAGGCTACATACGTGGATTACATGATTTGCATGATATGTTTTTTAAGCTGAGGACAGCATTTAATATAGTCGATAATAATGCTTTTAACTTTTAATGTATCTAAAGTATAGTAAATAAACACATTTAAAATGTTTATGCGTGAGAACTGTGTTTGCGTTACCTCTTGTGGACATATCTCTACCAAAGAATGTGAAAATCTTCTTTTAGATGAGGGCCTTCTCATAAACAATGTTTTCAGTTTTATCATTAGGCGCTAATAGGTAAAGACTGTAGCTAGAATTCACGTGTGAATATGTTACGTATAATTGACTATGCAAGTACGGATTCCGCAGATCAATGTCAGCTACTTTCAGAGTTTAACTTTGCGATTGTAGTTAAGTCCCTCATTGCAAAGCAAACTCCGATAGAAAGTTGGGACGTTTAAATCGTAACGATAAATCTGAGGGGATTATAGGTATTCTAGGAATAACGACTTTTTCGCCTGCGCCACACCAATCAATAATAAAAGTGCAATTCAAAGTAAATAGTTGCCTCAATGACATAATCTTTTAAAATATTAACTTGTAAATGGGTATCATCACATAATTTTGGAGGATTAATGTCTCGTAATAACATTATCGGTGTACCTATTTTTAAAGTAAATGCACGTGAAGGTAAACCTGGTAGGTTTATGGCATTAAGGAATTATACTGGGAAGTTAATCACATCTTACTCATTTACAACCATGTCAACAGACAGGTAATAGTGACCAATTTGGTCAGTATCTCCAACTTTTTCAACCTTTAATATATTAGAAAAGGCTATTTAAATGAGTGGAACATCACAAGAAAATGTCACAAATAATTATAAGTACTTTTAATTTTACTTTAGAAGTAAACCTAAGCCTAACTTCGATCTAGCAAAAACCTCAGATAATTTCGTTATTTTGCGATTCGCCTACTAGGGCTAAATCGGTAAACTTATCAATGAAAAGTGTTCTCCCGCTCGGCCTTAGCTTTCAAGTTGGATTGGATTAGTGGCAGTCGCCCTGCGAGGGCCAATCAGCATTTCACTACTTAATCACTTCAAAGAATAAATTCAATTGGATGTCAGTAAGGTGAAACAGTAAAGTACTGGATTAATACTACTGTTAATACAACCCAGTTTTGCTTGTTGAGAAATTTTTTAGATTAGGGTTAGATTTAACTCTAGCGAGCAAATTGCGCAATAAAAATCTTCTAGATTGAGGTTAGGCTTAGATTTAATTCGAGAGTGAAATTAAAAGTACATACGTACAATTGTTTATAACACTTTTCTTGTGATATTTTGCTTATTTAGATAGCCCGTCTTAGCATATCAAAGCTTCAAAAAATCAGAGATATTGACCAAATTGCTCACTATTATTACAGACATGTATATCCATGAAAGCGATTCAAACTGGCCAAGGATCATTCCGTTAATGCTTCCGATCGTTTCATTTTTCGAAGTTAATGTATCTTGTTTTTGGAACCGTATAAGTCGTTTATTTAAGATAAGGTGAATCTCTGGATGAATTAAAAAAGATTTCTCCCATAATCTAAAAATTATTGAGTGTTGGAAGAGGTAAAGCATTTACAGATTGATGTCTTTGAAACAAATGTAAATTCTTTTATCAAAAAGCAATTTTGATAATTTTTCTAAGATAATTTGCAGGATTACATCAGCGCAACGTGCAGAAATGAACTCTATCTTGAGAATTTTACGTACAATTAAATAACGTATTTACGACCTAAATAATTTTTCAAAATTGCGAATGAAAGAGATAGAAAAATTTGCGCACATAATTCATGTCTGTTGTACATACAAGATTCGAAATATTTGAAACATTTGTCAGATTTATTAGAACTATTTTTTCGCAAGTGAATTATAACGGAGGAACCGACGATTGTAAACTTTATAAACGATTCCTCGAAAATCGTGAGAGTAGCACATATTTCAGGATTGAACTCATGCCAGGCGTTCTGTATTATTTCATACTAGTTCCGGAAATTATAGCGTTATAACTAGGATGTATCTAATATAAGGAACGCGTGTGGATGGAATATCAAATTTTATTTTGTTCTTTTTTTCTCTTTCTTTCGTTTCTTTCTTTATTTTATTTTATTTACTTTCGTTATTCGAAATGAAAAATCTCTATTTCACATACATATATCTAAGTTTTAAATACCCACGCGTATAAATATATCATACATGGTAACAAAATACATGGGAGACAAATTTTAAGGTGACTACTTTTCTGATAGATTATCGCACTATATTATAGACGCTACATAATCAATAGTTCGAAGTTGTCCTTGCTATTACATATACACTCACATTCTAGCTACGAACGACGACCAGACTTTCAAAACATGAACAATATGTACTTCAGAGGATGAATATGAAACGATTCCATGTGGTATTTACTGTGAACTTTAATTAATTAATTCAAACACAGCGGTGCTTCGAATTAATCGAACGATAATAAGTCTATTTAACTTGACATACTAAATTTAAAATAACAATTTCTAAATTTAAATGAAAACCGTGGGTAAAGCAATCTACGCTCAGAAGATAGAAAAATGGTTACATTACTACGCAAGAAGAAAAAGATATTTGTAGAAATATAGCAAATATTATTGGAACATTTGAGACAGATCATAAGCAGGCATGGTAGTTATAAAATTAGTAAAAAATGGATGTTATTACGATGAACCAAAAAACTACAGCAAAGATAAACCACTGCATCCACCGCTTATCCGGATTAAAGGATTATTTTCGAACTGCTACTGATTTTTAAAAAGAAGTCTACTCTACAAATGATCTGAATATTTTTGTAAGAACCGTTCGGGGATATCTTCATGATTCTGGCCTCGGAGAAGTTTCGGACGAATCCAATACTCGGTCGTAAAAATCGGAAACTGGGAATTGCTTCTGCTCAGGCACATAAACACTGGGCAGTATACGTATGAACAATACACTTGGAAATGGTGTTATTTTAGAATAGAATTTAATAGCGGACAATTGCGGACTATTGGTTATTCATTATTTATAGTATAGCGCCATAATTCATAAAAAGATGACGTCTTAAACTTTCATCCACTACTGTACACATCCATTATTATCGATATTATTACAATATTTCTACTACTGGGGGAAGATCTCCTTTAATTTAAGATCTCCTTTAAATTTAAGGTTACCGTTGGTACACTGTAAAGCTCGACGGCTGAGTAGTGTAATCTGATCCGAATTCAGTCGTCCACGAGACAACGACGAAACTTTTTTATTTTTGATTTTTTCAAAATGAAATATTTGTTAATGTATTTGTGAGATTTTTCTGATTAAAATGAGATCAAACATGGTATAGTTTTAGTCACATTTACAAGTATATTTAATGGACGGAAGTAATAAGTTAATGTAACTAAATAGATAAATATGCTCCAAATCATTTCATCTTGTTTTAATCAGAAAAACCTCTCGATCACATTGGTAAAAGTTTTATTCAATAAAGATTGAAAATGAAAAAATTCCGTTGTTGCATCAACATTGTCTAACCTAACCACCATTGTCTAACATGTGTTTCTTTTCATCAAGTCGATTTTCGCACCTCTTTCTCTTTCACTCGCGCTGTCTTGTTCTAAGTTCGGCAAAATATCGTATGTATACATATAATCCAGTCCTATACACGACAATTGATCGCCGAGGAGTCTCGATTAATATAATTTTCTATTTGTAATGCCAGTTTAAACGTACAAAATGTACATATATACGAATGTACAAAGAGTTAATTGGAAATATTTGAATTAAAAGTATTACCTGTGAGATTGGAGGCTCCGGGCGAAGTGTGATTGTGGACGGTGGTGCTTCAAAAACGGCAGGGGCGTGAGTTTGTGCCAGTCGTGGTGAACTATAATCTTGAGGATGCTGCTGTAATTAACAACATGATCAGATTAATCTTATAAATTCTATAATCGCGATGCAATAGATTTTTCGAACGTATCGAGTATCCAAAGGAGACACATCTCGTATTATAACAGCCGTTGACTACACGCTTGTTTCCAGAACAGTGGAGGAAGGTACACATAAAACACTCAGAAATTACAGTAAGTTCCTTGTTATCGTACACGTCTTCTGCGAAGCAGTCCACCTGTTGAACTTTTCAACTGTACATAGGTGTCGACTTTAAATAAAATTTTATAGATTTATACGTAATTAAGTTGATGAGAGAAATTAAGAATATTTTGAATTTTATTCTTCTATTTCTAATTTTCTTTAAAAAGTATACCACCTCTCATTTCTGTGATTGCTCAACTAGTTTTAATTTTGAATTTAAAATAATATCTAATCATTTATGGAGGAAAAAGCATTTTTCACAAATACAATTATTTCCACAATTTACAATCCTTCTATCTATATTATCACCTATATTTATTGTTGAAAACGTTGAATATTATGATAACGTATCAATGGAAAATAAACAATTGCCCATTTTAAAGCAGGCGAAATCAGGCAAAATATGCTCGCAAAAAATAGTAGTAAAAATGCTACAAAATGTGTAATCGGATGTAGCTTAAATATACCTAGATAGTACAAAACAAGTGGAATATAGATCGTATCAATCAAAAATGCATATTACAATTCTATACAGTTAAAATATTATACGAGAAGAAATAGAATATTTGCAGATTTTTATCATTTGCTCTTACTAAATCCAGTAGTCTTTATTTCTGAAAACGAAACTAATTACTAACTGAACTCGTCACTTTCGACTTGCCCTTTCGCTTTCCAACAATAATTTCTTCAATAATTCCTATGACAAAATATAATTATTCGCTCTTCGAATAATTCTAACGCACTGCTTGCACAATGTAACGGAAGCCGACACCTATGCTTTGACCACTTACCTGAGCACGATGATCTTGTTGTTGTTGCTGATTGTACCAATTCGGTTGTATCGGTTGTTGCGAGATGGGAGAAGTAGCCGGTGGTGTTACCGGTCGCCAACCCTTTGGCGCTGACTGAAGTTGAAAGTGTGACGGTTGTCGTAGTGTTCCACCAGGGCTAACGGGCGACGGAGACGATGGAACGGCACTTCGAGTCGACGAACGAGCGATCGTCGAAGGCGGCTGGGGTGATGAACCTGACGAGGGACTGCTCTGGTACGAGGCGAGATCACCGATTCCACGAGTCTTTCGGAGGGAAAATAAAAGGGAAAACAGAGGCTTTTGTAGGTATCGCCAATCTAGGCATCGAACGGTGAATTTTGCTCGCCCGGCTCTAATCATCCTTTCGAATTGTTTCGAGCACGTTACTGAGGCACGTTTCTTTGGAGAAATAGTCTCGGGATATCCGCCTCGATATCCATGATGGTGTAGTCAACCGCGTCGCCAAATGCATATTCACATTTTGTATTAATACTATGTATATGATTTACAGACGTAACGTGTATCACAGTCGTCGGGACACGTGCACGAAGTCGCAAATAAACTGACTACATTGAGATTTCCTATATAAACTTCTCTCACAAAATTTCCTACTTTGTAAAACACTGAATATAATTCTTTATCCAATTCTTTCCAAAGTAAGGTATAACTTAGATTATAAATTTTAACTTATAGATTTATAAAATAAATTATTTGTTAATTTATAAAATAATGTATATCATCGATTTAGAGAAAAAGCTTTAAGAACAGCGACGATATGGATTTCGATATTATGAATTTTTTTAATTCGATTTCATTTTTGTAATTCGATATTTCCAACTACGTATTAATGCTGCTACTGTAGAATTCTAAAGTATTTAAAACATTAAAAGTATCGTTATAGTAACTCAAGTAATACAGAAGATCAAATATGTTGGTAATCCTCAATGTAATCAAATCTTGTAATTGTAAGATACAATTATAAGATAAAACAATAAAGTTGTAAAATTTTTATCGGAGATTTAACATATTTTCATTTCCATAATGTATTTCACTGCCAAGTGTTAAAACAATACGTAGTCTTTTTTTAACTTGAATAACTGTCGTAAGATTCTTTTTTAAATATCTATATTACGTTTGCAACTGGCTTTGCCGAGTCAACCAGCAAATTTGATAATGTGGATATAGGGTGCGTACGGATAACACTCAATAATGTTTCCACTCCATTTCCTTATTTTTCATTCCAGTATCTCGTATGGCTTCGTTCTCTTCAGTCTCCTAACTCTTGCGACAGCACGCAGTAACAAACTTGGGATATATTCTAACCAACTGGCTAAAGACCTGTCATGAGACAAGGAAACGAAATTTCTGTTTCTTGTATCGGTATTTGTATTGCTTTTATCTATTTGCCGCTTTTGCATTGGTTCTAAAATGGTACTAAAATCGATCTTGTATCGGTCTTTTGTTCTGTAATTGAAATATTATAATCCACTAAAAAAAGTTGGTTATCGTGTTTTTTATCGCTTATTTTTATCATATGGCTGTTTAATGTCTGCAATAAAGATATAAGTGTTATAGTAACTTTGGCGTATTTAAACTGTAGATTCGGAAGTTATATTTTACAAAACGATTGGATAACGAATCATATGTTCTTACGTTACAGGAAAATCTTCCTTGTGCCATCTAAGTGTATTGTAATCATGTGATTGGTTTGCTGTGTCCAAAATTCACACGAAAATGTTTAACATTTATAGGAAATCTCACCTTTAAGCCTCGTCCAGAATAGTCAAGTTACTTGAATTCAAGGCATTTGAGTTGAAACAATCTAATTTCAAAAGTAATTTCAAATACTTGGTGGAAAATAAAAAGAAGGTATGTAGTTATAATGTCAATTATCAATTATAATTGTAAACATAACAGAGAGATATCGTATACTATCGTGAATAGTATAAGTACATAGTTGGGCCATTCTAAATCATACGTTTAACTAAAGTGTGATCGAGTGTAAAGTTGAAAAGAAGTAGATGTTACTTAACAATTAACTTTTGAACCATTTGAAACATGAAAGTATTGTATATATTCCAAGTGAAAATAAAATAATAGAAGTAATTCACACGAGTAAAATGTTTCAAATGACTTGAAATTAGGTATTTTGAATAATGTTTCTTTAACCATAGTAAGTGCACTTTACGTTAAGCGAACGAGAGTTTCACGCTGATGAAGAGATTTCAATTTACTCAAATTTACAGTGGCTACAAAATGTATTGACATCTTTTTTCAAATCCTATATTTCATTCTCACAGATGGTACTATAATTAAATATTAGAATTATAAAATATTATATATTTTATTTATTTATTTATTTATTTATTAATGCATATACATATAGATGCAATAGACATGTGGCAATAGTTTTCCTAGCCACTACAAGCTGTTTGAGTTTAGGTAACTTGACTAATCTGGGCGGAGGTTTACTGTGTAACAGCAAGCACGGAAGAAACAGTTCACATTCGTTAAGAAAAAGAGAGGAGAAACATAAAATGAGGAACCTTTGATGCACGCATAACAGATGCACGGGCAAGCAACGACGATGCGGGTAAAAAAATGAGACAAAAATCACATGTAATTCGGGCAAAGGTGCAGGAGTCTATCGTTTTTCGTTACGATAAATATCTAAGTGTCATTGCAGTTACAGAATCGTGTTCTAAAGTTGTAGATCGTAGAGTATGTGCAAAGTTCTAGAACTATGGTTCGGTAGTATCACTAATTTATTCTATAGAAACACACTAGTCGCTGGTATCTAACGCTAGTTGCTCTATTCAGTGTCATTATTAAGCATACGTAAAGTTTCGACAAGGTTCTTACAAATGGTGAAATTTACCTTCGCTTGTACGGGTCCTTGTTCCACGAAATCCAAATCCTGATCTTCCGGAGGTGGAGGCCAAGCTACGCGCTTAAGTCCTGCAAATAATTTAAATAACTTTTATTATGATACGAGTTGAAAAATGTATCTGTTATCTTTACCTATTTATATTAATTTATAAAAAATACATGTACATGTGGCGATTTGTTTATATTAATTACACAGTTGTACACTGTGGAATACTTGTAACAAGAAAACAGTGTATTTACATTTAGTTTACGATATGTGTAACTTATTTGTATTTAACATGGAAAGTATCTTTACTAATCTAAAGAATGTTCTAAAAAGAAAAGGAGCAAGTGAAAAGTTTATGAAAGTTCACTGTCAAATTTCTATTCAGCAAATTGACAAATACTAAACGCTACAGGAAAATCAATTTTCGATTTTGAACTTAAAGGAACGTTTATCAAAATTATTATATTGTTTATTGTTGTTTATAATCACTATATATATTCACTATAATCTGTTAACTATTTCTCGAGATTGGAATTTGTTATGCTCATTTACCAAATATATATATATATATATTTTATATATATAGTTTATAAATGAATATGTACGTATATAAATACCGAAATTTACGCTATACAATCAGTAAGATCAGTATGTATTATATTTGTACAATAATTAGATTTGTGTAAATAAGTTTAAATTAATTATTTATTTGAGTTCGGATAGTAATGACGAAATGCCTGATTCGAAATTGAAATATGTATTGTAGAAGGCATTGTATAATTTTAAGTAACCGACATATAAATGCATCATATTTACATCTTCAGGAAAAGCTATTGGGAAGTTGACAAAAGCTTATTTGTAATTTATACAAGGTGATTTGACCGAGAAGGCATGTGCACTGATGCATCATGTTGTGTGTTAACTAATTTTAAGCCATGACGTATGCAAATGTTCATGTATTTATAAAATAGGTGTTAACATCTTCAAAAATTTCATTCTACTTCTCAATATTCATCAGAAATGTAGATATTTATAATTTCATTTCACTACCCTATTATTCTAAAATTTCATTATTCTCCAGAAATTTAGATATTTGAAGCAAATAAAATGTACAAGCTTGTATAAATTTGCCCAAGTTTTGTACAAATCATCGTCATTACTTGTCATCGTATCTCATACTTAACAAGTGTATCGACGCATTTGGCTGGGAACGCTGGATCAAATTTCATTCCCCGTGTTTAATAAAAAAGAAGCGTGGAAAAGAGTCGTTATTACGTCAATAAAGCGGATTATTATTCACGTTGCTATACCGTAACGTGGTACTGGCCAAGTTTATATTTACGCGATTATTGCTGAAGAATTTTCACAATTTCGGCCCAGCCTTGCTGTATTTTTAGGTTCTTTGGTTTTGGAGCCTTGAATATTGGATATCAACGCGAGACCATGGATACAAAAATAATTTTGTAGAAATAGAAACGAATTTCTTACTAATTTACTTCGATATAAATCTAAATAATTTAAGACTTCAACAGGTGCTCGGCACGAAAAAAACACATTCAAGTTTCTATTTTGAAATTATTTTGTCAGTATTACTGTATTGGTAGATTGCTTGCAAAATCGTTAAATATTTCTCGTGAAATAATTCCTATTGATTAATTGTTTGGATGTATTATTTCGATAGTGACACAATCTTCACTGAGATTTTATGAAAGAAAATCAACTATATACTCCTAAACTTATGTCAGTCAAAAATTTATCTCGTTACTGGTCTTGACAGGTGTTCGCTATCGCATTTCAAATATATAAGATATCTGTTTATTTAATCACACTTGAAGCAACATTGCCTATATTCCATTAGTTCGCAGAATCTTCGACTTTCCACGTAATTTTATGAAACGAATACCGTTGTATACACAGTTTTAATACAGTTTCACAAAACACGCTTTTGTTAATAACAAACGCCAATTCTTTTTCTAAAAAAAAAAAATAATCTGGAGTATAATTACATATATGCATGTAATATATTATAAAATGCTATATCATAAAACGTAATTTCCTCGTATTCAATAGACACTCCACAAGTCACAGTTTACAACACGGTAAATTCCTGGCACAATAAAATCATGAAAATTGCATGACACATACGAAACAGTATTACAAATCATACACACACGTCGGGTATACACACGTCAAACTTTCACTGGCAGCTGGCAATTTGAAATATTCTCCGTAAAACGTACCGTTGTTTCACACGTCTTTCTACAAAAAAGTTCACTCAGCTACAGGGAAGAAGAAGTAATAGAAGAAGAAGAAGGATACGACTTTGCCAAAACGGATACTCGCCAACAACTGACGCTACCTCCAAGTCACCTGTACCTTTCATTATTGTAGATCGTTTTAGTCACCGATTTTATAGAGGATTCTTGGTAACTGGCCAGTAAGTGGGGGATTGATATTAACGCGAATGAGAAGATGTTACGAATTCCAGAAGGATCACTGTTCAACAAATGACTCTTGCTTTTTTATTAACTTATTTTAATTAGATACAAGATAGACATAGATAGAGATAGTTGCCCAAGTTAGCTTTGAGGATTTTAACATTTTATACAACGATTTAAATGACAGCCAGGATTATCAGTAGCAAAGGAACTCTGACTTTTTTCACAGGTGAAAATAATTATAGCCTTATCAAATACATTTTTGCAACAATGTCTAGATATAATAATTTTCTACATAAATTGTTTTCGATGGTCGATGTACTTATTTTTCTCAAAACAAGTATAATATAATGCATGTTTCTATAATCCTACAAAGAAAGAATGAACAATTATAATTACAAGCAATAGAAACTGTAGAAAATAGCCGAATTGTAGGTAAGTAATAATGACACGATTGTCTAATTATCAAAAAGCTACCAAATCGGCAAATTTCAAGCAACAAGATGATTATCTGCGGCTTGTGAAAAAAGCAGGTGACAAGGGCATCGGAGGAAAAGAAGAAGACCAATATTTGTAATCATACTTACTATCACTGCTCATGAAACAGACTGTTTTTAATCAATGAAACAACAAAAGCAAAGAGGCCAAAGATCACCAAGCAAGGATAACAAGCAGAACTTAACACTTAACTGCTATGATAAAATGGAAATGTATTAACTCTTTACTGAAATTGTAACAACATATATCAATAAGGAATTAAAATTATAAAATTACACTTTAAACTACAATATATACATCTGTGTGTGTATTATATAATTGGGGATTATTAAGACATTTAATTATTTGAGAAAAATAGTAGTATAAGCCAATTCACAATTTTTTTGTATAAAATAATATTCTAATTTATTATATTATAAGAAACTCACAATCTCATTATTCAACATTCATATTTCCAAAACATGAAAATATGCCATAGCAGAAAGTAAAATTATAACTTAGTCGACTATGAAACTGAAAGGGTAACACTTTTAAGAATTGAAATACGTGTGATTAAATTCAAATTCTCAGAATTTTAAATTACATAAGTACATCATTGTGATTTCCAGTCCACCATCTAATGTCATGTATTACTTGAAAATATACTTATGACAATATTCATAATAAGATGTTTATAGGTTTCTAGAATACTTGAGAATCTGTTAATAGCAGTTAAGGATTAAGAAAGGACCGATCAAAGTTTTGTCGTGCAAGTGACATTGTTAGTGTTCACCTCTCCGTAGATACGTTAAACTGGCTGAAAGTGATGTTAGTCTCCCTGGTTCATGATTAGCAGTTGCAGCATAAGATTCGCTTCTTGTTAGTCTTCTTCGTTTGGGTTAATGCGCGACTTGGTGCTTCGGTGGCTGAAATCTTTCGATTAATTCCCTTTATACAATGCATATGTTATTTTTTCTATGTACATTGGTTTGAAGTCGTTTCTTAGAAATGAATTATATTAAATTACATTACATGTATGTATGTATGTAAACGTATAGACTGATACATTGAGAAAGCACATACAATTGTATGATTGTTAATTATTATGGTATCAGTTGACAAAATATTCAAGTTTATATTTCGAACCCACCCGGTTAAAGAAATATCTATTTGCATGTGTAGTTTGACATTTAGCCAGATACTTGAAACGAGGAGAATAACACTTCTATTTTATGTCGAACATAAAATTGTTCGTTACAGTGATGTGCAAATTCTGAGAAACTAATCGACGAATTTACAAAGTGATTAATGACTATTTGCATTTTATTGAAAAACATTTGGGGAACTGAGTTTCTAATATACTATGCTTATAATTGTAACTATAAGCGATAACTATAAACGATATTTTTAACAATTTGAAATCATTTGTAAAATAAATTTAATATACAGAATGTCTCCGAAATCATAGTACAAGAAGTGGGATGGTGATTCTGTATACAAAAATAAGTCGAAAAAGAAGAATTGAGGCGAATATAATGAGCCTTCGTTTTCGAGAGAAATTAGTTTGGAGATCCGTCAGCTGCCCCGTGTGGTAATTCTAAGTTTCGAGTTATCCGACTTTTCTTTCTGCTCGTATCGATGATAACATAGTCAGACAGGGCTATGCATGGAGCGGTTGACATTTTGAACACTTGTTACGTTAATAAAACGATTTTTAAAGAGTAATATCCTTATCCTTATTTATAAAATCATTTTTAATACGGATATTGTGAAAATAAGATGACAGTAATGACCTCGAAAGTTACAATTGGTACATGGACGCCTGACGTATCTTCAAACTTATTTTTCTCAAAAACGAAGCTTTAAACGAACAAATATTATTCTTCTTTTCCAATTTATTTTTGAAAGTGGAATCATCACCCGACTGCTTGCACCATGATTTCGGAGACACCCTGTATAAGTTACTTTATAACCTACTCTAACTTCGTCTCGAGAAAGTTCAATGTATTAAAAAATGGCAAATAACAGACGTTTTTCTAGAGTTAGACGTAATAGAGGACGTTCTATACGAGATCATTTACATTTTACATGATCACGTGAGGTCATTTACCAGACTATGTACAATATACATACACGTATATATTATCTGTCTTATTCTAGAGATAACGTCACATTGAAAAGACGCTGATTTAGTAACAAGAAACGACTTCTCGGAAAGAACTCGGATAATCTTTATTTACTTACTAGGTTGACCACCTCGTTGCCTTGCTTCTTCCTCTTCAAGCATTCGTAAGACCGCACTGTTTTGTAAATTCGCTGGTTTGGCGAGTTGATTGAAATCGATCCTGAAAAATTCATTAAAGTTCATATTTATTATTTAAATTATTCACCAATAAATATCAGGCAAACTTTCTATTTATATTACATAGTAAAAATAACTTTAACAAGCGAAGTACAAATGGTACTGCCATAAAATATAGCTATTTATATCTGAATAAGTGGGACATTGTATGCTCAAATTAGTAAGTTCATCTTTATTATTTACTATCACAATTTGTGGATTCGATATTTAGTAAAAGTATATTTATTTTAAACTATCCTATATAACGTTATCTAAGAAGGATATTGTTATTAAATTAATAAGAATATGTATATAAATTTCATCATACAGACAAAAGTGTAAAGAATCTAATACAATCTCTATTGATAACCTTTATTTTATTTTTTAATCTTCATTTGTCCCCCATTTTCGCAACTTAATGTATCCTTCGTGTATCAGATTGACAGAATGTGAATCAAAAGAAAAGATAAATAATTAATTTTTTCTTTTCGTCGTTCACACGCACTTACACTAATTCTCCTTCAGAGGTATCAGATTTCATTCGTAGGTCAAAGCTACCGAGAGATTGTTCTGTAAATGACGGAATAGTATAATCTTCTACCAGAAAAGTGTGTCGAATTGACAAGAGAGATGGGTGAGAGTTAAATTATGTTTAAATTTTCACCTGAAACCTTGACTAACGGCTGTACGATAAAATATAATATCCTCGACACTGAACATACATTATTGTCATACCTTCTCTTATTTGCGCTTTTTGCAAGCCTTGAATCTTTTCTTTATATTCTAATCTTCTTCCTAAAGATACTTAACTCTTCCTAAGCGAACGTACTTATAACGTAGTGCCCTTAAAGTATAAATTAGGACTTTCACGTTCGGCGCGTTTTTTAGTGGGTAAAGCCTTTAAGCAAATTCTAAAAAATTCCTATAACGTCTCCAAACGTTCTAAATTAAGATTGTTATAAAATTTTTAACGAACAATCACCCGTTTCGCTACATTCAATACAATTACGTAGTGCAAAGTAAAACACACGAAGTGTAGCGATAGTTATATAGCGAAAAGACACATTTACGTATTAAAGATTAAAAGAAACAAACACACGATACAATCGAAGAAAAGAATCGAGATTAACCTTACGATATCTGTAATTCTTTCTCACAGTTAATTCGACCAATTCCTTCAAACCGAACCAAACTTATCCCTCCTATTTGTTTCGATACAATTATATGACAAAGAATAAACGCAGCTAGTATCACCTGCTTTGGGCGAGCATGTTGATCACAAGGGAAGGGTTGACGATACAGAAGACAAGTCGTAAGTCGCGCGAGAAAACCGGTGGTGTACCATGCACACCGAGGCCACCAAACGCGAAACTAAGTCAAGTACGACAGCGTTCGCGAACTTTGCGCAACGGCTATAGGATTCGAGAGGGGTTTATTTCTAACTCGTGTGATTCGGTCTTCTGAAAATAACGGTCGACTCGCCAATGACGGCGAGAAGGCTGATTCATCGACTTGCAACCGGTCAGCAGCCACACGTTGACGGGAGGATCGATATGAATCCGTCAAACGACACACGTGGACCAGGTGCAGCCTATCTTGATCGACGCAAGGTGGTCGCGGTGCCAATGAATCCTCTGTCTTCTCATCTTCTCAACGTGTTTAACTATTCATCTTTAGAGACACTTCCGGATTCTGTTGTGTGCCACGAAATTGCCAATTTTAATTAGAATCGGCTAGTTAAATGTAATGTACAAATTGTTGGCTGGCTTTTTACGTAATACAGATTGACGTTTCGATTAATCAGTTTTTATATATTGTTCATTATTCATTTGTTATAATTACTTTGTTAAATTAGTTTGCTAGTTTAAACTAAGGGGCCATTTTAAACTTGAACAAACTTTTAGAATTCTAGAAATTCTACAGATTGCATAAAACGAAACAAAAATTTCGACGGAAATAATGTGCCGAAGAAGAAGAAATTAAATAAAAATGGTAACGACATATTCTGCACATATTATGAAAAGTTGTAAAGATTAAAGAAAGGATGAACTAATTATAGATTTTTATCGAGGTAACGTGTGATTTTCTATTTCAGCGATCTAAGTTATTCGGTGAGGGAAGAATTATTTTTGTCGATATTGTTCAACGCGTTTCTTTCCATTACTGCATGCTTATAGCATTGTGAATCAGCAGTACAATTATTTTTTAGCATTTGGAGAATTTACAACGAATAAAATAAACGAATTTAAAACGAATAAAATAATTACTCGTAAAATAACCCGGAAAATATGTAAAATGTGCCATGAAAACGAAAGTATCACATTTTCGTATTACATAATATTTAGTTAAAACGAATTATATATTATAAGTAAGATAATTAAATAAATTGTGTACTACTTTATAAGTGTATTATGTAGTGTGTGGGAAAATATACTATTGAAGTGTATGGTTGTATAGTTGTTTCTGAGAAATGTATACTATAGATTATACATACTGAAATTGAAATTGGATTGCTTTTTCTCTCTATTAATAGTTATATAACCAAAACCACGTAAATTACTTTTTGGCATGTGTAACGTAACGTAACAGAGAACAGAAGATATTTTCAAAAGTTACACTGCATATCGGATTTCGACGCAAATGATAAGTGGTGGCACAATTTGTATTGTTAAACTTATCAACCTTGAATATAGAAAAATCGACTTACCCAACTGCACCATTAGCTAGAACTTGAGTTTGCCTATCTAAAGTTTCCTGTATTGCTTGAGGTGAATACAAATTGATAGGAGAGTTGAATTGTTTGTTCACGAACATTGCCTTCTGCGCAGACATGCTTGTGCTTTTGCGCAATCACCTTTTAATTCTGAAAAATAACAAAAAGACAAAATTTACGTAAAAAGTTATATAAAACTCTAAAATTTGGAGAGAAAGTAGATATTTATATCTACTGTTATCGTTATTTCATCTATGAATCTATAAGTATTTTCATTTGATTATGAATTTTGCTAATAAGAAATAACTTACGTGTGACAATTTTATAGATTTTCTATAGTTGATATAATATTAAATATTTAAGTTTTAACAATTTTGTGTGCCTCGAAAATATTTTAAACATTTGTAATGTTGTATTATATGTATATCGATTACAGAATATATGTATATATATATATATATATGTACATATATAGAGAGAGAGCATACCATGTATCTATATATGTATAGTCCGTCACAAAAATATTCCTACATTCTAAAACCGAATAACTTTTTAAAAATAGGACCAAGCTACTTGAAATTTTTGGAGAGGTTACAGAAATTAGTTCACTAGATGATGTGTAAAAGAAATGTTGAGGAAATTGAAATTGGTAGGAATGGCAATGAAGATAGTAAAGGTCTCCTTATACAAATGTTGTAATAAAAATTTAAACAACACATTTTGAACATTTATATCAGTCATATACATGCTGAAAATTTTATCGAAATCGGTTAATACTGGTATAAGCTACGAACGGTTAAAAATGGTAAAAATAGCACTTTCTCGGAATTTTCAGCTTATTACTGTAATAAATTTAACTTGTTTTTGCATCGACCAATTTCGATACAATTCTCAACATGAATATAACTAACATAAATTTACAAAATATAGTTTTGAAATTTTCACTATAAATTCACAAAAAAGTTATACAAGGTGACCTTTTCTACTTTCGTCGCCATTCCTCCAATTTCAATCCTCTTAACATTTCTTTTACACGTTATCTAGTGAACTAATTTTTCTAGCCTCTCAAAAAAGCTCAAATCGTTTGGTCTAATTTTAAAAAAATTCCTCTGTTATAAAGGGTGTACCAATACTTTGTAACTTACTGTATGTACATAAAAGTGAAAATATTTATGTAATATATATATTCTGTAAAGAGTTCTATATCGGTAAACACATCCGTATCAAATTTGACATGAATAATATAAATATCCGGTAATTATTAGTACCTCATCCATCTCACCGATTTCAATGACTTTTAGATATGTCGCGGAAATCAACATTTTGAACAACTTTTGTCTATACATATAACCGCCGCTCGGCCTTAGTTTACAAGATATTCGCAAAAAATTGTAGGTATCACTATATATACCACAGCATATGGGTTAGCATTGGTTGACGGCCACTTTACAGCAACTGATACCTAACCAAAACCTATATACAAAAGCTATAAACAAAGGATAAGAATCAGATTTAGGTTGGGCGTTACATTATTCGGCCGTCATGAAGCAGCATTATTAAGCGCGTACGCTGTCACGGACGAACAATTGAAGATTTTTTGTAGACAACAATGTAAATGCAAAAATGCAAAAATGTTGCTTTTTATCGTATATATAATGTGCTACATGCCAATGGGAACATTATAGTACAGATTTTAAGAGCAACATCCATTTGTAAATAATTGGATCTGAACTTGAATTTGTAAATAAAGATTGTAAAAAAGGCTGATGCCACTGGTATGTTCAAGATCGCCTCTGTATAAAACGATATAAGTTAAACAATAGACATGCTAGAACACATGGACACTAAATATCACCAATTGTATAATTAATATAATAATATTTATATTATATTTATATTATATTAATTTATATTACAATAATTATTTTTCAGTTCTTACGCGGAACATTATAAAATATACTTTTATAATAAAAATAAAAAGATCTTGAAAAAGTATATTTTTTTTATACAAGTTATTTGGGGACAAATAGGATTCAGCATGTGCAAATTTAAATAAATGACACATTCATTTTTCTCTACAACTAAAAAGTAGAACAAACAGGCTTTTTTACACATTCTTCTGCTGATGAATTTTGATTACATTAATGCAAGGAAAAAGAAAATTTTTAATTTGAATTATTTTACACAAGATCTTACAATAGTCAAAACAAATTAAATTTTGAAAATAATCTTTAGTCGGGGGAGCTTCTTCTCGCATCTAAAAAATCTGATGTTTGGCACTTAAGTGTTGTCTATAAAAAGTCGTCTATAAGTAAATTCCACTTTATTGGTATCGATAGTTCTTTGCGAATATCTCTGAAAGTAAGCTCGACCGCAGGTTACATGTATAAGAAAAAGATGTTTAGAATCATGCCTCTGGCAATATATTAAAAAATCATCGAAATTGGTGTCGTGAATGAAATGTTAATATTACTGAATATTCTTCGGTAGCCTAGAAAAGATGTTGGGGAAATGAATGTGTAAAGTGAAATTTAAACAAGTAAGAATTTGAAGAAAAATATGAATATTAAAAAAATAATTTTACGAAGGTTTAACTTCTCAAGGAGAGATTCAACTACACCTAACCCCAAAGTTGAAAATATTTATCCTCTCAAAAGTCCGAGCGACGCATAGTTGCTCACTTTAACACACAACTAGGAAAATATATTTATTGGAAAGAAAATAATAAAAAAAAAGAAGAATAAGATACACGTAAAATATATCAAAGCCGTTTCTTGTAATATTTAGGCCGTATTTAATCATTTTGAATATATTCCAAAGAATTAATATTTGCTACAATTATTCGTTTACCTATTTCAGTCTGCCTTGTTAAAAATACAGAAATATAAAACAAAGCCCGTTTCTTTGAATAACGCTACACGACTTGTAAAATGCGCAAATATTGACCTTCATAAAGAAATGTGCACGTAACTATTTGTAAGTAAAAATAGGCATAATTAACATCTATGATATGGCTATTAGTCACGCTAACTATTTACCTTAAAATTGTCGCTCGAACAATGTTCACGAATCTGCGTATCACAGTATCCTTCGTAAATTGCTTACATATGTGGGTCAAATTAGACAGAATGAGCGGGGCATTTATATAATTATCGTTTGGCAAACCAACACGGAATTTCGATTAAATCATTCTGTTAATCGAACATTAATTAGCATCTGTGGCTAATTTAGTAAATTCAACGAATCTCTCGCGCAGTTTGCCGTTGTTGTTGGTCGAAATTATGTCAGTAATTAATTACGTGCCTACTGATCTCGATTCAACGATACATTACCCTGGATTGGCACGCGAATAATTGGAAGAATGAAATCGAATAGACCATAGATCTCGTAACGTAAATATCAGTAGCCAACGATGATTCATCGTCGAACTGAACGCATATTGTAACCAAGTATTATACAAACAACTTCGCAACAAAGTAGGTCACGAATCATCGCCGCACCTCGATGATTCGGGATCGTTCGCTGAGTGTTTGGATATTCGATATCCAAACCAAAGGTGATCGTTGTTGGAAAATTCATGCCAAGAAATATACAGGGGTGTATCGTCATCGTGCGGAAAGAGAGACAGTCAGAACCGCGAAATCTGAGCAAGTGATAGTCATTGGACATCTTCGTCATCTGACTCGCTATGTTATAGTACTGATTTCCTCCGCAATTCGCCACGTATACTTCGAGTTCACTGGCATATGTATATGACTTTTAGAAATAGAAACGTCTTGTTTACCGTGTACACAACCACTTGTGAGGGATGTAATAGCAGCTACTCTGATGCGTGGTAAGATCTAAAAAAAGAAGGCAAAGAACATGTATAATTTATAATATGTTTATAATAATTATTTTGTTATAGCAGAAACAGTAACAAAAAATTAAAAAAAGAATACAATAAGTATAAAATGTATTAGTATAATTGATAGTTATAATAATATCTTTAAAATTCGTTAATTCTTCACAATGTTTAAAGTCTTTCAAATATTTGTGATTTCTCGATAACAGCATTGTACAATATCCATTTTAATTTTTACATTTAAATGTCCATTAAATTTGCGATAATTTCACATAGAAATATTTAATGGCGGAGGAATTATTTCCAAATCTTACTTATATGCTGGTTCTGTCCTTAAAGTAAAAATTACTTGAAAAAGATGAAAGACAAAAGATAGATTTAAATTAAAATGAAAAATTATTTTGCCCTTTGTATTGCATTAATTCTAAAAGTTGAAGTATTGGATTGCCTTTACGATTAACGTAAAATTTGTTATCCTATAAAAATTTTCATATTTCTAGTTATTGTACATGTGTATAATTTCTCATTTATAAAACCTCTCAAATGCAATAATTATTTTGAAAACTTTAAGTTGTATTATCACAAACTAATATGATAACACACGATAAGTGGAATACGAATAAAGAATTAATAACTAGAGTAACTAATAGTGAAAATGAATAGAACAGGTTTGAAATGTATTATACAATACAAAACACACACGCACGCATGCACGCACGCACACACATAAAATAACGAAAAAACCCGATTACATAATCAAAAGATTATAAGTTTGATCGAATTGCTACCCCAATAAATAATAAAAAAATATTAATCTACTTCCAAATGTCTTTAGTATATTTTTTATTAAAGAAGAAAGAAAAGAATATAATTTGCGCATCCAAGTTACACAAAAGGAATAGAATATAATTTAAACCACCTGTTTTAGGATAAAATCTTGAACGGTTCGATCTAACATTTAGAAATGAAATGAATAGGTAAATTTCAGTAATACACAAAAGTCGATGACTCGAATCTGTCAGAGTGGAGGGATCTCGTATTCTATCAGTTGAATCTTCATGTCAGTTTGGAATTCGGTTATACCTATATCGTCGCTAATGACCGGAAACTTGGACGAAAACAGCGAAGAATTAAAAAACGAAGAGCAAAGAACAAAATAAACACGAGCAAAGCTCAC
Source organism: Bombus terrestris (assembly GCF_910591885.1). NCBI lineage: Eukaryota > Metazoa > Arthropoda > Insecta > Hymenoptera > Apidae > Bombus > Bombus terrestris. The sequence continues at coordinate 15,193,024 of NC_063278.1, forward strand.
GTTTATCTTACGAAAGTTTCAAATTCTCTTTGACGCGTCACTAGTGAGCAGCCACCGGTAGTCTACCGTAGTTATTTTTGCTACGAAATTCCTCCGAATATATCTGCATCGTCCGCAAAATCTCTACGTCTCCCTCTTTCCACTTCGTGACCCGGAGCATCCAATGGTACTTCTTGTATTAGATTACAGCGGAATTGGGGATTCGATAGCCGCTACCGGATACCGGAAAGCCGGCCAAGCCTTTCGAAAGATTCGGCGACAATTAGTCTCGGAAATCTGTGACGAACGCTGTTTTTCGAGACACGTACAATCTACACTACGTCCCTTTACATAACTGACATCTATTCCAAGCTCGTTCGTTGGTATTTAGACGATGCTTGTATCGTAGCCTGCTGGTGAAGATTCGATTTCGATCGTCACGTTGCGTCGGGCAATAACAAATCGTGCCAGTTTTCCAAAAAACCTTGTAGATACATAGTTTCACGTCTAAAAATGTTTGATCGTGTATTTTTTTTATATATATGTGTATAAGTATATAGATACTTCTCAGTATCTTACGTAGCCTGGCAATGTGACCAAAAATGTTCGAAACAAACTGGAACTTTGCCCTTGTTTTCTAAACAACCGTGTGACTTGTGTAGTTACTTATATGTTTGTGTCATCTATTTTAGCGCTAACTGTACAATAATGTCCTGCCTGTAAAAACTTTTGGCTACGTTTTCATATTGCAACGAACTTTTTCAAATTTCAAACAGCATTCTTCAAAATTCGAAATAATGAAATTGACAAACACTGAAATTTAATTTTCGAACAAAATACATACTTGAACTCTGATTCTTCTGTTTAGACTTTAAACGAATGAAAGCAATAGCAATGTAATGGTTATGTTTCTTAGAAGAAATTGTGAGTAAGTATATATCTTAAATAAAGTACATACGTGAATTCTGGTTGTTTTATTTAGAGTTCGGCAGAACGAAAGCGATAGCAATGAAACGGTTATGTTTCCTAGAGGCAATTGTAAATAGGTACATGTTTCGAGATTTAATATTGATAAAGGAGAAGACAAAACGTTTCTCGGTTCTGAGTCTACCGTCTAATACAGATAACATCGCTAATGTCGTAGTCGATAATACTCATTTGCAACGAATGTTACCAACAACCGCTTGAAAAATCAATTACTAGATACACAATTGTTGATATATACAATATATTCGATCGATTTCGTAATCACGCGTTATCGACGTCGACTACTGACGATTTTTCCTTTTATAGCAAATGTGAAGCTCTGTTAAGGTACATGGCATTCTCAAGGAAATAAAGCACAAGGCGGAAGCAAAACAAATTTTTGTTCATTTGCCATGTAGTATAGAGAAAAAGATAGCAAAACGTAGATAAGTTAATGGCGCAGGCGGAATATGTTTCTTATCGTTTCATGTTTCAAGCAAATATTTGAATATTCTTTAAATTGTACGATAAACGATTCGTCCGATAATAAAATAAACGGGAGTTTTCTGATGTTTTTATGATAAACGTGAAAAGTTATTACGAAAAATAAAATAAATAAAATAGAATACATTATTCTTTCAGTGAAACAGATAAAATGTACGATATAATTTTAGCCTAGTACGAATATCATTTGTAGTTTATACGCTCCTCAATGTCAGATAGTATTGCTTAGCGTGAAATACGTGGACACGTGAACTCTCGTTCGTTCCTGTCATCACCGAAAATTTTCAGATAGTAACACATATCATACGTTATTTTGTAAGTTGTAAATTGTAATAAACCTTGACGCGTATGTGTTATGACAAGTCGTTACGTCGAAACGCGATAAACTTCAAACCTATACCACGTGTATTTCTTTCTCTATAAAATACTACGTACTATCATTAAAAAATTGATTGAAATAAAGAATGTAGAGAAAATTAATCAAAATTAAAAACTCCTCGGTTTTCTATACTGCTTCAACAGGATCCGTTCGTAGATACGTATTTCGATTTTTCGAAGAATCCAAGATAAACTTTTGTTTCTCTGTTTCGCTTGTGAAATAAATCATCCCCTGGGTCACGAAATTCTGAGTTTACAGGATGAAAATGCGAAGCGTGACAATCACAGCAACGAGCACCTACCTTCGCGTTCGAACGCAAGGCACGCGGGTTTCTTGGGTGGCGAAACACACTGGACTCGGAAAAGCGAAAGCATCGGAGAACCAGCGAGAACCACCCCCTACCTCTCGGAAGAGCCGTCGAATCGTTCTCCTTTCCTCTTTTGACTTGTTAGTTATTTTCGACCCCCGTTCTCCACCAATCTCTTAACATCCAACGCCGACAACGCTCCTGGCAAACGTAGGAAACTGTTTTGCGTTTCCTGAAATTCTCTTTTTTCGAAATTGTTGACTATTCTCCAACAGACTTTGTTACTTACTGTTGCAATCAAACGTATGGATAAGGACGATCTTCTTTTGAAATGACGCACGTGTATCTCGTGATAATATTTTCTTCGTGTAATTTGTTTAATAATATTCGGTGTTATACGATTTGTTTCTTCTTCCTTTTAATGAACGGGCATGTAAAAATTGATATCTTCTGCCTGAAATATACCATATGAAATACAGATGTATGCTTACAATAGAAATTTCATATTTATATCACAGAGAAAACGGAAGCTTATTTTTAGATATCTACACACTTCCTCGCTGGTATTTTTAGGAAAGCTCTGTAAAGTATAGCGGATAAGAGATTTTTTGCGTACTTGTAAAGTTCGTAAAAATCTAAGTTTTCTGACGATACTAAAAATATCTCGATTAGATTATAACTAAAATAATTATAAAATTTAACTCTATACCCTAGAGTTAAATTATAAAATTACTTCAAAGATCACATTCTATGATTAGTATCGATTGGTATGCAACTTTTCAATGTTTTAGTTAATTGTATTTAATTTTACAAGATATCATATGAATACAAAACTCGGAATTTTCTATTTGATAACACCAATGCAATGCTATAAAAAATAATTAATTTATTTTTTATGGAATTTCCTTTTTCTAAAGAATCTAAAGATTTTATAAAAGAACGGCAATTTAACTATTTATATAATCTTACAGGTATATTGATGTAATATCTTGCTTGATAAATATCACGTAATTCCTCAAGTAAATCATTAATAAATAAGTAAAATTTTATATCTTAATCATGTTCGGTATGTTTCAAATATTTAAACAATTTCGCAAACAATTTTACAGAAAAATTTGTAAATATGTGTAAACTATAATATTTAAATGTTCACATTATGTACGACATTTAATTTTTTACCAAGAGAGTCAGATAACTAAAATATCCATAACTAAAATGCAATAATACTGTTATATGCGTTAAACACAAAAATTGCGTCGTACTTAATGTTTAACAACGATAATTTTCCATGTTAAAAGCGTTTCATTCTATTATTCGCAATAATGTGAAGAAGAAAAAAAGAATCAAACGTACCTGTTGTTACACATACCTCTGAACGGTCGATACTTCACCAAAGCTTGTCTGAATAAAGTTCATTACAAAGCCCATTTCTTCGGTCAGTATTACGACATAATAAGAATTACTAAATATGTTTATCCTTCTCTTCATCATCGCAATCAATAACAACAAATAAACTGCTACAATTATCAACAGTCCGATACAAAAAAAAAAAGGAACATGAAATAATTTCCTATAGACTTATATACAAAGGAATTCGAATATGCCACAGTGTGATAGCGAATGAAAGATCATTTCCCGCCGTTGGGAAGAATGGAAAATCAATAATAGTTACCGGCCTTACCGACTTTGCGATGATGAAGACCCTGAACGGTACAGCTTCTCTTTCATACTTAACCATCTTTCTCTTTCAGGCGCGTAGAAAGTTCACAACTGCATTCTCCATGTTGCTAAACTACAGCGCCGCACGTCCGCCATTGGTTAACCGTCGCTGCCGCCGCCACCGCCACCGCCGCCATTATAGATTCCGTTGTGTGTGACTGAGTCTCAATCTCCAGGACTTTCCAGGGAAATTTCTGTTTCTCCTCGACGTTCAGCGTGGAATAAAAACGGGACGAACGCGCACAAGAGCTTGCAGAACGTTAAAATGAAAACATACAGTAGAAAAAAGGGTGATAGCCCGAGCAACGTAATCATTCATGTGAACGAACTGTGCCGACTGTGCTTGGCAAAGGAGGAGGAGATGGTGTCGATTTACGACGACGAAACTATCCCATTATCTCTACGAATAATGGCTTGCGTTAATCTAGAGGTGAGTTGGAAGACTTGGCAGAACGAGCATACAATAGACTCAAGTTAGAAGAGTGTCGATTGCTTTTCTTTCATGCGTATATCGAAAGCTTATCGAAAAATAGGAATCTAGTTTATCTCTCTGCGTGAGATTCTCTCTGTCTCTATCTCTCTCTCTTTTACCCCACTCTTCGATTCTGCTTCGTATTTGTGAGAGCGTCACCCACACGTTCGTCACAATATACAGAGAATACTTCGTTCCTAATTCTAATGTAACGCTCGACACACTGCGCAAAGCAACTACCGGCTTTACCGAGTTATCGACTTTGCGTTCACGATACGTTGACGCCACCTTCTCTTTCATTACAGGAATCTAGACAAGGCATATCATTGCATTACAGATCGTTTACCCTACGAATTTATAGAAATCTGCAATGTTATAGCCAATGCCATTAGTGTTCTCAGTTTTCGCTTTATATCTGTTGATTCATGAACCTTCTGCCTCTTTCCTCCCAGTCCTTTATATCTTGAACTGCGATGAATTTAAATAAGTCAAAATACCCGATATATTTTCGCAATATCGTAAACATTTCTTTTCGCTCTATTATAACAAGATTTCCACGTATCTACTATTTTATTTTGACATCTCAAATATTTGACATTTCTTTATTGTTAGGTTAAAATAGCTTACAGCTTTCGAAATTCGTACACAATATAATTTTAACGACATCAAAATGTTTGTTAACTTATTTTTATATTTTTGAAGAAATATAAAATGTAAATACGTCAAAAATATAAGTATTTAGTACGTAAGTAGTACGTTATTCACATTTGCGTTATTATTTTACATAGAGCAATGAGTAATAAAAATCTCAACTGAATTGTAATTCAGTTCTTATAATCTTATATATAAAGAATTGAGTAATGATTAATGTTTCTTATATTGTAGGTATATGAAGAAGATGGTCTTCCAAACATGATCTGTTATCCATGCAAATATCAATTGGAAAAGTCCTACCAGTTTAAAAAAAAATGTGAAGCTGCTGATGCTAAACTTCGTAAGCATATGAAATTGATTCAACAATTAACTGGTCAAGGTGAAGAAGGAGAAAATCAGGATAGTAATAGGGAAGAACTAAAGGATTCTTCCAGTGGAAAATCAAAACAAGTTAAACAGCTGTTAGCTGATTTAGTATCAACTAAAGGTGACAGTGGACAAACAGATGGAGATCCGATTGAAGTAACGGAAGAAGAACTTGTTGGTGGTTACATCCTAGGTACTAGGATTATGTAATCCTTAATTAAATAATTAAATTTACATATTAAAAAATATTTGCTATTAGGATTTAATTCTTATATGATTCGGGTTTAAAGTTTATTAAAATATTTGACTTTATCAAATATAGGTATGAATTCAGAAAACTTAGAGATGGAAGAAACAATGTCCGAAGATCCAGAAAATATTACATTAGTACCTGCGGAGGAACGTACTGCAAAAGCACGTTGCACGATACGTACAACACGTATTAAGCAAGAACAGGAATCTGAAGATGAAGCGGAAGAAGTACAAAGAGCAATTGCAAATGCTGACCACAAAAATGTTTATATGATGGAAGTTACGAGTAACAGTTCAGGTCAAGGAGAATCCTTAAAATTACAACCAATCGGAGATACCATGGGTAAATAGTACATATAATTTCCCAACAGAACATGTTATTTCCCAATAACATGTAATGTTAGTATTTATACAAATTTGTAAGATATTCTGTTTCTTATAGTCGAAACTAGTGAAGAGTTAAAAGTGTTTCAATGTGATAAATGTCCAAAAGCATTTACCCGAAGAATAATGTTGAAAAGTCATCAGTCTGTTCACTCTACACAAAGAGGTTTTACATGTCAAGCTTGTGAAAAATGGTTCCCTACTAGATCAGCTTTGGTCAGACACGAACGTACTCATACAGGTGATGAAAAAAGTTATTAAGAGATTAAATAAAAATGAACGTTCAATTTTTAACTTTTAAAGTTATATTTTATATATTTCATATAGGTGAAAAACCGTTTGGTTGTAACATTTGTCATCGTGCCTTCGCACAGAAAGAAATTTTACTTCGACATCTCATGACTCATTCTGGTCAAAAACCATTCCAATGCCAACATTGTGAGAAGAGCTTTACTCAACGAGAAGCGTTGAAGGTACACATGAGAAGGCATCAAAAGTTGGATCCAAATGATATACAGTTACACCATTGCCAACTTTGTCCTAAAGCCTTTTGTCATGCATCTGGACTTAGCAGACATTTAGTTACACATACTGGCAGAACATACAAGTGTGTAGAATGTGAAAAATCTTTCACTGATAAAAGTTCGCTGTTAAGGCACAGTCGTATCCATGCACCTAAAAAAATAATGACAAATTAAATTTCCCTTACGAATTGCATATCGTATTGTTTATAAAATCGGTCGTCATTAAATTAAAAAAACATTTCTGTAGAATTTTTTTTAATCATGTATGATAATAGCTTTCTTATTACTGTTAGTATAATATATAATAATATATTAAATATATAATAATATATTATTATATATTATATATTATATATAATATATATTATATATAATATATATTATATATAATATATAATAATATATTATTATATATATAATATATAATAATATATTAAGTATATCTTAACTAATACTTAGCACTAATTCAATTCAATAATTCCAAGTATATTTCTACCTAGTTATGTTAAAACTATTTGACTGGAGTATATTGAATGATTCATTAATAGTACCGGTTATATGTTATTTTTAAATGCATTAAATGCAAAATTGCAGCATATTTTTATTTTATTAAATATGCAATGGAACTTATACATCTTTTGATCTGATATACACTACACTACATTGTTATAACATTTCAATAAGTTATATTTTATTAAAATGTAAATCAGTGACAGTATTCTAGTAAAACGTTTTTTTTATAAAAAATTTGTTCCTTATACATATTTTCATGACATTTATATTGTATACAATTCTATGTATTTGTATGTATATAACTTTAATTATAAGAATATAATTAAATATCTTATGTCTTTCCATATTGTTTTGATCATTCCCAATTAAATTTGTAAAATAATAAAAATTGTACATAATATACATTACAATAAAAATTACAATAAAAATATAAAATTAATAATTATATATATTACTAAATACAATACGCATATATATGTATATATATATATATATTACTTGCTCATAAATGTATTCAATATATATTATATTTTAAATATATATATATATATGTATATGTATATATTACTTGTTGATAAATATATTCAACATATACTACATATTAAGCATATACATACATGATGGATATCTAATCATTAATTTTATGAGAGAGAAAGAGAGAGAGACAGTTTGCTTTGCTTATATAATTAATTGTTCAAAAACATATTTTTAGCATCTGTTTCTTAGTTTTTAAAAAACAAAATATATTCTAATGAACAAATTTTAATTCTTTAACTTCTCCTTATATTTTAGAATATAATAACACGAATATTGTATTATGTTATTTCTATAATATATTATAATTTGTTTGTCAGAGAATTTTCCCACATAATATGTTTATAAAATGCTCATATAATGCCACATAGAATGCTCGTAAAATACTCAATTTATGACAAAAACACAAATTATTCTTTTCTAATATTCAATACTTTGTCATTTATGCCAAACTATTCATCTACAAGATCTATTATAATAAATTATTACATATCTGTAATTCCTAAATGAGATTATATTATTTATTATTTTTTATTTATTGTTGCTTAGTCTGTGCCTTTCAGCTTTGGACGAACTTCCGGTTTTATATCTTTAAATGAGATTATAATTTGTCCTCAAAAGTTTATCTGCTTTTTAGACAGAGTGTATTGAAATGTTAGTTATAATAATAGTTAGCTAATAATTAATACAGTATATTAGTAAGGATTTATCCAAGCTCTATTTTTATACAATTTCCAAATATGTAGCATCATACAATACATATGTAATAAAATGAAGAATATATATTATTTAAATTATTATATTTGTAATGAATTTTGCTATAACTATGCTATGTATTAGTATATTCTTAATTCTTTAAATACTGCAAAATCATACATTTTTATATATTGGAAAATAGTAATATGCGAGCTGCATCTAAAAGATAAAAATTTCATTTTATATTTTTTTGTTATCATCGAAAAAGACAAGTATTTATGAAAATGCAGAAGTTATTTATTAATTTTTCTGATTACAATTACTTGCAATTTGCTGCGAAATAGAGCTCTAATTTAAGAATCTTTGACTAAACATAGCTTTATTTGTATTTATTAAATTATAGAATATCATTATGAGAAAGTACAAAGGGAATTGTTAACCTGTAAATTGTTTATAACAAAAAATGAATTACAGTTTAGCCTTTTATTAAAAAATCTTTTTTATTATGATTTGCATATAATGATTTTGTGCATCTTTACACTGCCAATACCATTACACGATAGATCGTTACATCAATCTAATGGAACGAATTTACTAAATTTCATTTACATTTTTGTTGATTTAAAATACGATAGTGTTACAGATCTTCACACTACAACTTGGAAAAATCGTATAATTTTCGAGCTCCGCTACGCAACCTGTACTAGACCTCCATAAAATAAGGTCTAACATTTGATTTTGCATCATTTGTTATACAGTTGCAAGATCGATAATATTTATAATATAATTATCTATTCAAACGAAGCAAAGAGGGAAAATGCATGTATGTATATATAAATATATGAGAGATAGTAGTATCGCAATTACCTAAATTCAAACGTAATTGAAAAATTTGTAGTGCTTTAGTTAAGAAGATTTAAATAAATGCGATATTATTAACTCCTCGTCAATATTATATTGAATTATGTCATGAAAGTTTTAAACAATATGAAAAAAAACTTCATTTATAATTGGTCACTTTAATTACTTCGTTTCCCCACTTTGCTAAAAGTTAATGTACATAGTTATTACCATTTTATATTTGCACTCGAACGATAAATAATTCTAATGAACAAACGTACATGAAAGCATAGTTACTATTAACAAGACTTGCTAGAATAGATGAACGCAAGGTATTAAAATGTTACGTTAGTATTTTAAAAGCAAATTGATCTTTCATGTACATTTATACACAGTATTAAAACATTGCTAAAAATTTGATATTTTTATCTCAAATGTTTGTTTACAGGCACGCTCTGGTCTAATGTTGCCAATTTATACATTTTCCAAATACAGAATGTTTATCATTCCAAGTATTATTGTTCTTTTACCATTTTAACTTCCAACACACACTGTTTACAAGCCATGATAATGAGTTGTATCACTGGTAAATAAACAATCTTACGTGACTGTCACAAGTATATGTGTAAGTAACAGACTCATACAGGCTTAGTTCACCTTTCCCTTTGCCGATAGTTTCATTATATCTAATGTTTGATAAACATCAACTCAGTTTGCGAATAGTAAGAAAAAAAAAATTGCTCTTGCCTATATGCTGGATCAAAAAAATTTGTACTATATCGCATAATACCAAGAACTTCATGATGTGGAAAAATCTAATATGTCATTTTTCCGGCTAGTACTAAATTGGCAAAAGGAATTGATGGACTCGGTGAAGTAACGCGGAGGTCGGAAAATCTCGGAAAACATTTACGAGATATATGATTATTGAGAACGACTTGATAGACGTTTTACAATAAGAAACGTCAAACTGATTTAGGATCTATGCTCTCATCAATCGAGAATTAGAGTTTTTGGTTGTTCCCAAGTGAATCCTTCTCGGCCAAAATGTCCATAAGTACTAGTTTGCTGATAAATGGGGTTACGAAGATTCAGCTCCCTAAGAAATGATTATGATACTATTTATACAACATTCTTGGTTATTTATATTCAAAATATAGTATAAGGTATAGTAATATTACTTACTTAACGATTTTCCCAGGTCGTAAATCGAAATTTTTATTGACTATTCCTAGAAGTTCGTGTTGAGATAATTTAGAAGTACCATAATCAAAAACTGTGATTGAAAGAGGTTCTGCTACTCCAATAGCGTAAGAAACCTAAGAATTCATTGTGAACATGTATGTTTTCATCAAAAAGTAAAATGTAGTAAAGAAAAAGATGTTATTTTAATGAATGTTACAATAATAGAGAATAATAATAATCTGTACCTGTACAAGGCATCGTCTGCAAAGACCAGCTTTTACTAAAGATTTAGCAACCCATCTCGCTGCATAAGCAGCAGATCTATCAACTTTTGTGAAATCTTTACCAGAAAATGCACCACCGCCATGAGCCCCCCAGCCACCATATGTATCGACTATTATTTTGCGACCAGTCAGACCAGCATCACTCTACAAATAAACAGAGAAGTATAAATATTATTAAAAGCATTTCACAGAAAGTTGATGTAATTTAATGTAAAAAATTTGTATTTTACCTGTGGGCCACCAATAATAAACAATCCACAAGGATTAACATGGAAGATCGTTCTATCATCTAGATACCTTGCTGGGATAACCTCTTTAATAACTTTTTCCATGACTGCTTTGCGTAATTCTTCCAAGCCAATTTTTTCACTATGTTGTAATGATACAACCACTGTGTGAACTCTTATAGGTACACAGGCACCACGATCCATTACATATTCGCAAGTGACCTATTGTATAATATTAACAGGAAAAAAAGTTATTAGAAAAAAAAGATTGTATTTGAGAATATCAATATATCATTTACAAATTATTCTCAGTAATGTCTTTTAACATCATGGCATTCAAGAGTAGCAAATACTATGTGACATCATTGAATAATATTAAATGAACTTTAATGTTAATATAAATCATTTTAATAAATACTTTCAAATTTTACTACATTTGAAGGAGACAATTGTGCAATTTATTAATTAAAATCATACCTGTGTTTTTGAATCTGGTCTTGCCCACCATAATTCACCGCTTCGTCTTAATTCTGCTATTTTTTGGTTTAACTTATGTGCTAATACAACAGTTAGGGGCATACATTCATCAGTTTCATCCGTTGCATATCCAAACATCAAACCCTAGGAGAAAAATTTAAGTTATTTCACCCAAAATTTATAAGGTATGGAATTGAAGCAGGAGAAAGATTTACTGTGCTTTTAATTAACTTGCAATATTATGTAAATTTGTAAATTATGTAAATTTGGAGATTAAGCATTAATAAAGTAATAAAGTGCACACAACATACAGTTAAAAATTATGTGTTAATTTACACTCAGAATTTGCAGGAATTGTAATCTATGATGTACTGAAAATTTTTAAAAATAATATGTGAGGGAGGTGTCATACAGAGCAGAATTACTAAGATATCGAATCAACTATATTCACTAATTTGTTTAGTAGCTTTTGTTACATTCTTGTTTATAACACATTTTAATGATAACACGAACTTATGGAGATAATAGCTCCAAACTTGACTAAAATAATTAGATACAGATATAAGACCAGGTTTTGAATAATTGGTCATATATTTCATGATATTTATGCAGAATAAAAATGTGGAACTGTAGTATGCAGAAACAAATTTAGATACAGTTACATATAACATAATGCAAATGTTAATGAATATTTCTAACAAAGAAACAGTGATAAATAACACTTGAATATTGTTTGTTATAACAATCGGTGAAAGGATAAAAATTGCATTAAAAACCAGCAGAAGATACAAAAAATAAAAAAGAAAATAGAAAGGAAAATTAGATATGGGAGTAAGCTTTAATGGTTTAGACTCTTAGAGATGCCTTCACCAATACTATAATAATATTAATAAGAAACTAATATTTTATGCTAATGCTATTCTACATACAGGGTGGGAAGAAAGAGGAAAAAAAATAAGTTACAGAATACCATTACCAAAACTAAATATGTGCCTACGATAATAATGAGGTAAACAAGACGAGAGTAAGAAAAGAGTAACTAAATATGCACATATTGTTCAGAAAGCTAAGAAGGAGTAACTACATTGGCATTAGATAAGACAGAAAGAAGAACAGAAAATTCAAACGAACAGATCAAAATGTTAATTGACCTGATCTCCTGCTCCGACTTCTTCATCACTACGGTTTTCATGAACTCCTGCTGCAATATTTGGTGATTGGGCGTCAAGCGCCAGCAGAACACTGCAAAGCTTGAAGTCAAAACCTGTAGAAATTATACGAATGAGATATAAATGTTTGCTGCTATGAATATCAATACTCTCATTACACCGATGCGTCACTGTTTTGTATCCCAGTTTACTCTGCTGTTTCAAGATAATAAATTTCCTTGCTTTAAAAAAAGTTAAAAATAAATTTATTTTGACCTATTTAAGTATAATACTATATAAAATCTTTTTCTTTAGCCGATATATTGTGTAATCCAAAACCTAACTAAAATACATAAAATGTATGAAATAGTGTTATATGAAATAGAATATTGTTACATATTTCATAGTGACAATTATTGTGATTTTTATGCAGTGATGAATTTCTCTAACCTAGAATCCCTATAATATACAAGTAGGATTTATTTATATATAAATCTTCCTGATAAAATAAATTCTTATATTATAAAACATGTACTTCCTGTATCTGAATAAACACAGTACTTGTTTGCATACACAGATTCACACATTCACACATAACATGAGGAAAGTGTATGTTATAAAAACTATAGAATGTATCATAAGAAAGAGGGGAGAGGGTAAAGCAAAAAAAAGGAGAATGTTATTGAATTATATGGCTGCTCTGCGGCCCGGGCTGAGAATGGGTTATGTACCTGATCACCTGCACCCACGTCCTTCTCTTCCCTGTCCACATGAACACCATCAGCGATATTTGGAGATTGTTGTTCGATCGCCACCAAAAGGTTCAACGTACGCCAATCGAATCCTGCCACGATCATGATATGCTTACGTTACATATTCATACGTGTTCTTTTACTTATTTTTTCCAAAAAATAATGAGCAGGATATTGGTCATCGATCGAGTCATGGAATTTTCTCTAACACTTTCCTAACGTGTATGTAGCGTAAGGCACATCTCTTTGTTATAAAAAAATATATATTTATCTAAATTATACAAATACATTTTTTAATAATTTAATAAGTAAAGACAGTAGGTATAATAAAAATCATATTTAGTGTCGGAAGCTTTCGTGCCATGATTCGACCGTGTATTTATAAAATCTGAGTCTGGAGAACCAAATGAGGCGAATTTTGTGAAGGATGAGATAATAAAGATAATAGAGATAATCATTCCGGCCACAGGGCATGTGTACATAGAAGATGGAAATCTTTTATGTTAGCAAGGAAAACTTCAAATGTTTTAGATGTACAGATAAAATAAATTGAATAAAATTTTAGGGGAATGAAAGGGTTTAACAAACATACATCACTGAAAAGAGGAAACACGAAGAGCAAATAAGAATATTTGTTACCTTTTGAAGAATCATCATATCCAATGTGCTTAACAGTATCCCGAACAATTTTTTGATAGTCTACCACAGCTTTTGATGTAATTTCTCCACATAACAGTATCATTCCTGTTTTTGTTACAGTCTCTGAATAATCGAAAAATATAACATATAAAAATAAGAATTAGAAATGAACATAAACATTTGATGACTGTTAAGTAACAGCTTAAACTATAGACACTATATCAAGTACTAGATCCCTTCAGAGTTCTATGGTTCAAAATTAACTCAAGGTCATACTGACTAACTTATAAATAGAGGTTATGACACCACTGATTCAGTTTATTTGAAAAATTAGGATCATTTTTAGAAAACTCACCACAGGCCACTTTTGCATCAGGATCTTGTTTTAAATGTGCATCTAAAATTGCATCACTTATTTGATCACACATTTTATCTAAAAAAAAAGAGAAAAAAAAATTAAACGGACTATAACTATAGAATAGAAGTGGTTTTAAATTTATATCTAGCTAACTTTCTCTCGAATTATTGGTATATGTAATTTCTATATAGATGTATGAATTTTGAAACAAATAGATATATATTTGTAGAAACAATTGCATAATCAGAAAATGGAATATATGCTAATTGATTTAAACTTCTTCCATACATATTTGTAAAATTTTGTTAAGATGTTTGGTCGAACCAATATTGCAAGTCTGGTTTTGTAATAAATCAATCGGAAATAATATCTAATTACTTTTTGAATGAAAATTCAGATTTTTACTTTAGAATACATAAAATAATAAATAATTGAAAGGACTACAATAATCCAATCAAGATTCATGACTAAAAGAATATGTATTAACTACGCTTGCACGTGAGAAACGATACTTGATATAACTCGGTATAAAAAAATTAATCGAGTTCTGTATATAATTCATAAGTGAATTTAGAAAGCTGTTCAACATATGATTAGAGGAGAAAAAGGATGAAGAATTTAAATGTAAGGGGAGAAATGTGGAGGATATTGAAGATAAAAGTGGATTGCGATATTCAGGAGCACATGGCGACGCCGATGTTCTTGCTTCTGCTCTGATAGCAATCGGAAAAATGTGCTGTTTAAACGCATTGATATTCTGTATTTGGTAAGCATAAAAAAGAGAATCGAAGAAACAAATAAATCGCAACGTAACACCATCCTCGCATTTCGAAGCTTTTAAGGAAAGTAAGAAAGCGCGAAGAAAGGGTAGAATCGCGGCGTGCGCACGCGGTATATACATATGTAAGTATGTGTGGTTCGTTCATCGAGTTTCATGGCGGCACACGCGGCTCACCGACATGGAACTTGAGACGAACTACCACGATGTCGTCCAAAATACACAAGAGTCATGAAACGAACGCATACTTTTTAGGCTACCTACCTGGATGGCCTTCGCCAACGGATTCTGAAGTAAAAAGGAAACTGGTATCCTGTTGTAGCTCGGGCGGCGTGTGCCCGTTAGCGTATCCATTCATGTGATGAGCGGTCTCCGGCATTTTCTTTCTTTTCGTGATCGTGGATACAGCCTTTGGTTTCTTTTGTCTACGCTCAAATGCTTCGTCCACGTGTTGCAACTCTTTTGACACGTTCAGTTTGTCTGACGTCGTTAATAGTTGAAGAAAGCAAGGAAATTCGGTCCTAAGTTCAGTCTATACCCTACTTTGGTTTTGCACGAGCCAACCTTACACCAGCACAGCACACAACGTAACAGCCAGGCGAGCGCGGAGCAAATGCACTATGGTACAGTGTAGAAGTAGAAAGTGAAAGAGACTCCCCACCCTCTGGTAGCCGTTATTTATAACTTCGGTACCTTCGTCGCTTCGTTCGGCTAATCTCGAGTCACGTGACGCTCGATCATCCAGGAGATGAAATCGGCGCGGAATTCGATTAGATTCGCCTGAAATGTTACTTTCACCGTTCCCGATTCGATGTCTTATCCACGTATTTAATACTTCTGCAAAAAAAAGTGTTACGTTCTGCGATAAAATTGTTAATAAACTTGTTTATATTTGCCGACTACTAATAACATTTATATGTAACACGAAATGCAAGCGTTTCTCTCAATATTAGAAAAAAAACAACTCTACTTTAGAAATGATTAAAAACTATTGTTCCTTATCAATATAGTACAGTATCGTAGAGTTTTGTAGATACATTCATGTGCTACATTCTTAAATCGTTATTCTTCTTTTCGTTCGTTACTTTATCTCTTTTTTTATGTGTAATCTTACTATGAATATAACTTGTCGAGGTAACAACGAAAGCTCGAAACTTGTTACATCAAACGGAACTGATATAACGAAATTTTCACGATTTTTATAATCACACATCAATGATCTTGTCACTGATAGTATACTTGTGTAAATTCGTAATTTCCCATACGGATTATTATATTAATCGAGTGAAAAGTATTCGTCACCTTGTTAATATAGCGTTCCGAGTCTTCGGAAAATCGATGTTATGCGATTTGTTCGAATGGAAAACTTTCAAAGTATAACGGGATAATTGTATATTGAACTTTGAGCTATGAGTTGAGGTCGACTTGAATTATTATCAAGCTGCAGTAAATACGCTTTGTGTGTTTCCTTCGAAAGAACAGAATTTATACTGAGTAGATGTTACGTATCAGCTAGAGTTTTATATATTGTAGAATCTCCCTCCATGATTGGGAAATGCTCGAGTGGGGTTTAAGCATTCACATGGTAATACATGTCGCAGAATATAAGTGTATAGGTTAATTGTGCAAGTCGTCAAAGAAACCGTAGGATAAAATAACAAGCCGATAAGAAATTCTATATTGTTAATTCTGCTAATACACATTTCAACAAAACGAGAGCTTTGCGCATAATTAAGGAGGGCGGGTGGTAAAAACGGAAAAAATAGTTTACAAGAAGCAATCCGTAAAAAATGACCAATCATGTATCTTGGTTGATCGTTCTTGAAGCTTGTCTTATCAATAAAGTGCAATAGAAGATGAAGAAGAGTGTATTTCATGTATTCCAATGTAGGTATATTTCTATAATTTTTCGATAATTTCATCAACTTGACTTAATAATCTCATAAGAGAGTTTTTCTTAGAAAGCAATAGTAAGATAGCGTCTGAGATAATTTAATATTGAAAATATACAAGCGTGGAAAGATTGATAAATAAATTTTGTGTATTATAGGTTATAATTACATCATATCACTTTTATGTAATTCTGAATCTCCTTTTGTATCAAATTGCCTTGTATATAATTAATCTTCGGTTTAAAAAGTATCGTAAAGCCAAAGCGAATTAGTTTATGTTTATAAAATTAATTAAAATTTAATAAATGTAAATAAAATTTTCTTCTGCTTCTCAAAAGAACTTGATTTTGCTTTTTCATTAATAAATGAATAAATGTTTTATAATAATAATTTAGATCCTTTCTATGGTATTAGATTTAATCATTTTCTTAAATATATATTTACATTATATTATATTATATTATATTATATTATATTATATATTACTACCGTTTATATATTATTGCTTGTAAAACTTATTTTATCAGCTCTTGTATATTGAGTTTCAAAAGATTTATTATTCGAAATAATTCTTCTTTAAATTGAAGATCAAGTTAGGTCTTGGAATAAAATAATCTGGGATTTAGGTACGCGTCATTTCATAGTGGTAGATTATTTTCTCAAAACAATTAAGCTGGCAGCTATATATGTAGTGAGATCGTAAGCTTACGCAGTTGAAGACCGAACATATACGTAAGTTGTGGCATGTTAGGAGAGATAAGAAGCTCGAGCTTTGTTCAGGGCCGTACTGTATCAACTTAGAACTGCTTCTTTCTTTAAAGTAGGTACGTTGGCGCGGCACAGCGGTAAATAATTTTCTGGCAACCCTGGTCACAGGGTGCGTACGGCCCTGAGTGCGGCTAGATCAATCGGTATAGCCGTTTAATGCTTTAATTGACTTCCTCATTACATACATATATCGCTTTCAGCTACGATACTTTTGTTCCTTCTACCTGAATCGATTATCGTTTGATAGAATAAAAGGAAAAAATATGTACTATAGTTTTATGTTATTGTATTATATATATAATTATTACATACTACCTACTTACATATCCAGTGTGACTTTGGTTTTACTATTCATTCGTTGGATTAACGCAATATTAAAATGAATAAATGTTTTGCAACCAAAACAGTTTCTACACATCACGTTTTTACATCCATTTTCATATCTTTAGGATAAAATCTATTACAATATAAAATATATGAAAAAATATATATAAATATATATAATATATATATAAATATATAAAATATATAAAATATATACATATATTATATATATATAAATATATATAATTACTACTGATCAAGTATCGGATACCTATCAAGTTTTTATTAATTCATTATACTAAACTCTCTATTAAAATTTAGAGTGATTAAAGATATCTATAATTTCCATGGTCATAATTTTTTCAAAAAGTTGTACATATCTAGTACTAACTTAGTAATTATGAATTGACTGGATGTTTTCTTAATTTTATGCAAATTAAACTATCAATGTAAAGCAATAAACAGCGTTCTATTAAAAAATATACTATTTACAAATATATATAACATTTTCAGCGTAATTTACGTTTGTAATACAGTTACTTCACCCAATAGATATAATTCATTAAGTAGCATATGTTTATTTAATTCAACTTCTTTTTATTTGAATTCTATGTGTTTCTATTGTGATTCAATATGTACGCATATGTAACTACAATGAGTAAATGTTTTTCATTTGTGATTTTTCTTTAGGTAAGGAACGTGCGTGTAATTTTATTCTGTGCGTGCGCAATGATTCTTTTTAGTCAAAAAGAAGCGAGAACCGAGAACACGTTCCAAATCGTAGAGCAGCCTGATACAATGTCACTGACACAGCTGAATGCGAGATATGCGTAAATTGTGAGTAAGCATTCTTTTTGCAATTATCTCTTCTATTTTACGATTAAAGCTGTAATTAATTCAAATCATTTTTGAAACTTAAAACCTGTGTTGTAACTTTCTCCTATGAAAACGGTTCTTCATTTATCGCTTATATTTGCAATACTTTATTATAATTGTTTACTTTATAGCGAGGCGAAATTTTCATCTAAGTTTCATCTCTTAATATCCTATTCTAGGGATCAAAATTTTATTTCGTAAAGCACAAGAGAAATGCTCAACCACATACTCAAACATTTCAATTTTGCAATTTATAAAAATGCCTTGTAATTAAAATTTCGTTTCATTTTAAATAAGCGCTATAAAACAGTTGTGTTATTGGAATCTTTTTGAATTTTTTGTTTTTACGATCTTGTTTATTTTAATTATATTAGGAAAATTTTGTCAAAAAGTTTCATAGCTGTTGTAAATATTACAGATAAGTTATATCCTTAATTAAATAAGTCGACTTAGGTAATCGTATTTCTTGTATAATTCATTTATTTGGTTTTATTAGATCGTTTAGACATAATTTTTATTGAAGCTGTTACAATTAACATATCTGAGAGAATATTTACTAATATTGTAGTATTGAGGAAAACCGTTGGGGAAATTTCGATGAACTATAAATAGAAAACAATAAAAGTGCTGACAAGCCTGGAAGGATGGGAAATCCTGATGTGCCATATGTTAACTAGTGGGTGATATGCCAAGTAACTAGTCACTAGTCACTAGTCACTAGTCACTAGTCACTAGTCACTAGTCACTAGTCATTAGTCACTAGTCACTGGTCACTAGTCACTAGTCAAGAACCAATAATCAATAGTCACTAGTTAATAGTTACTAGTCAATAGTCAATAGTCAATAGTTAATAGTTGTAATTGGAGTTACAACTGAGTTGCGACTCACAAAAACCCACTATCGCTATTTTTTATAGATATAAAATAAAAAAAAAAAAAAAAAAAAAATAACAAAGAAATCTACAACGTCAACCGGCTGATGAACTCTATAGTTAAGATCGAACCACCTCTTGTAAAGAAAGAGATAGTACAATGCAAAAGGTGCTAAAAGTACGGCCACACTCAGAAATACTGCAACCATAATTTCCGGTGCATAAAATGTGCAGGTAGTCACCCCACTGATCAATGCACTAAATCCCCAGAAACTCCCGCGAAGTGCATCTACTGTCAAGGAGAGCATCCTGCGAACTACAAAGGATGCTTAGCCTATAAAACACTACACAATAATAAGTACCCTAAACTCAGACCCAAGGAGATAACCAAACAAGAACCTAGACCCCAAAAATTCTCCACACCATCAATCTCCTATGCCCAGGCAGCACAAGGAAACATAAACAATTTGAAAACCCACAGTGGACACTCAGAAAATAGTGTTCTCACCCCACAAAACACAGACAACTTCACCAGACTCGAAAAACTAATCGAGAAGCAAACAGAGCAAATTAACAACTTGCTGTCACTACTTACACTCTTCATGGATAAATTAATACGCACAGAAGCAAAATAAAACCAATGCGTATAGCTCTGTGGAACACCAACTAGTTCAGCACAAATTTGAACTAGAACTCTTCTTAAAACAACAGCAAATCGACGTAATGCTCATATCTGAAACCCACTTCACCGACAAAAACTACCTCAAAATACACGGCTACAACTTCTACCATACCCAACACCCCAGTGGAAAGGCACACGGCAGCACCGGAATCATCATCAAATCCAGCATTAAGCACTACGAGCTCCCATTATTCCAGAAAGACTACCTTCAAGCCACAAGCGTAGCAATAGAAGACTGCCATGGTACAATCACCACCTCAGCAGTATACTGCCCTTTCAGACACTCGATTGCTAAAGAGAACTTCGACAGCTTCTTTGACGCCCTAGGCAATAGATTCATAGCTGGAGGAGACTATAACGCTAAACATACCCAATGGGGCAGCAGACTTGTCAGCAGGGCAGAGGCAAAAACCTCTTGAAAAGCATAACCACCAACAATCTCAACTACCTTACCACATATGAACCCACATACTGGCCCACTGACACTAATAAAATCCCCGATTTACTCGATTTCTTTATAACCAAAAATATCTCGCCTAGATATGTCCAAATCAACTCCTTGGCTGAACTCTCTTTTGACCATTCCTCCGTAATAGCAACAGTCAGTTCAGCAATAAACGAGAACCCACCTAATGGCGTTATTCACAACCAACTCACCAACTGGCAGCTCTTTAGAGAAGTCTTTAATCACTCAACCTCTGCCTCAATTTCACTAAAAACAAAGGTAGATATTGAAACAGCCACAGGATACTTAAACACGAGCATAATAAACGCTATCCGCTCCTCCACACCTACTAAGACTTTTATTAGCAAACACGAATATCCCCATTACATATTAAACAAAATCACAGAAAAACGAAGACTAAGAAGAGTATGGCAGACCCATAGAACACCGGACGACAAACGCAAACTAAACAACGCAACCAGGAAGTTAACCAAAATCATCAAAAAATATAAAAATGACTGTTTTCAAAAATATCTCGCCAATTTGTCCCCCACTGTCGACTCCAACTACTCAATATGAAAGGCTTCCAGGAAACTCACGCGTCCCCCGCAAATAATCCCTCGAATTCGCTGTCCGCAAGGCAACTTTGACCGGGTTTACACTTTTAGATCAGTCACTTACTTAACTCATACATCTACACCAGCGTAACTATCTTCATTACAAAGTTGTTGGAACAAACT